>NC_052164.1:58223199-58288168 GCF_902713615.1 Scyliorhinus canicula
GCTCCGGGGGAGCGGGTGGTGCTGGTTAATGTGTACGCCCCAAATTGGGACGATGCAGGCTTTATGCGGCGTGTGCTGGGCCGGATTCCAGACCTTGAGACGGGGGGCTTGATAATGGGAGGAGATTTCAATACAGTGCTGGACCCAGCACTGGATCGCTCCAGTTCCAGGACGGGTAATAGGTCGGCAGCGGCCACAGTGCTGAGGGGGTTCATGGACCAGATGGGAGGGGTGGTTCCTTGGAGGTTTATGAGGTCGGTGGGTTGGGGAATTCTTGTTCTTCTCCCATGTCCATAAGGCTTACTCCCGGAATTTACCTTTTCGTCTTTAGCAGGGCGTTGATTCCGAGGGTGGTAGGGGCGGAGTATTCTGCGATAGCCATCTTGGATCACGCCTCGCATTGGGTGGACCTAGAGCTGGGAGAGGGGAGGGACCAACGCCCGCTGTGGAGGTTAGAGGTGGGGCTGCTGTCGGACGAGGAGATATGCAGGCGGGCCCGGAGGTGCATAGAGGGGTATTTAGAAACTAATGATAATGGGGATGCAGGTGGGGGTGGTCTGGGAGGCGCTGAAGGCGGTGGTTAGCGGGGAGCTGATTTCCATTAGGGTACATAGGGAGAGGGGGGAGAAAAGGGAGAGAGAGAGGCTGGTGGAAGAAATGGTGAGGGTGGACAGGAGGTACGCGGAGGTCCCGGAAGAAGGGCTATTGAGGAAGCGTCGTAGTCTCCAAGCGGAGTTTGATATATTGACCACCAGGAAAGCGGAGTGGAGGAGGGCGCAAGGGGCGGTATACGAATATGGGGAGAAGGCGAGTCGGATGCTGGCCCACCAGCTCCGGAAGCGAGAGGCGGTGAGGGAGATAGGGGGAGTTAGGGGTGGAGGAGAGAGTCTGGTGCAGAGTGCAAGGGGCATTAACGGAGTGTTTAGGACCTTCTATGAGGAGTTATACCGGTCAGTGCCCCCTGGGGAGGAGGGGGGAATGGACCGCTTTTTGGACAAGTTAGAGTTCCCGAGAGTAGGGGAGTAGCAGGTGGAGGGTCTGGAGGCGCCAGTTGAGCTGGAGGAGCTGGTTAATGCGATGGGGAGTATGCAGTCAGGGAAGGCACCAGGGCCCGATGGGTTCCCGATGGAATTTTATAAGAAGTTTTCAGACCTGCTGGGCCCGCTGCTAGTGATGACCTTGAATGAGGCAAGGGAGGGGAGGGCTTTGCCCCCGACGATGTCCAGAGTGTTAATTTCATTAATTCTGAAGCGGGATAAGGACCCCCTCCAGTGTGGGTCATACAGGCCGATTTTGCTTCTCAATGTGGACGCGAAACTGCTGGCCAAGATATTGGCCAGGAGGGTGGAGGATGTGGTGCCGCAGGTTATTCACGAGGATCAACGGGTTTTGTGAAGGGGAGGCAGTTGAACGTTAATGTGCGACAGCTTCTCAATGTCATAATGATGCCGGCGGTGGACGGGGACGCGGAGATAGTGGCGTCGATGGATGCGGAGAAGGCCTTTGACAGGGTGGAGTGGAGATACCTATGGGAGGTTTTGAGGAGGTTCGGGTTTGGTGAGGAATTTATTAAGTGGATGAGTCTGCTGTATGATGCCCCGGTGGCGATTGTGGTGACGAATGGGAGGAGGTCGGAGAACTTTCGGTTGTACCGGGGGACGAGGCAGGGGTGCCCCCTGTCTCCCCTGCTGTTTGCGTTGGCGATCGAACCCCTGGCCATGGCGCTGAGGGAATCAAGGAACTGGAGGGGGATAGTGCGGGGGGGGGGGAGCACCGGCTGTCGTTGTACGCAGATGATTTATTGTTGTATGTTGCAGATCCGGTGGGGGGGATGTCGGAGGTAATGAGGATTCTTGGGGAGTTCGGGGACTTCTCTGGGTATAAGCTCAACGTGGGGAAGAGTGAGCTGTTCATGGTGCATATGGGGGACCAGGTGAGAGAGATAGGGGAGCTTCCGCTGAAAAGGGCAGAGAGGAGATTCAGATACCTGGGGGTCCAGATAGCCAGGAGCTGGGGGGCCCTGCGTAGGCTCAACTTTACGAAGCTGGTGGAGCAGATGGAGGAGGAGTTTAAGAGGCGGGATGTGTTGCCACTCTCCCTTGCGGGCAGGGTCCAGTCGGTTAAAATGACGGTACCCCCGAGGTTTTTGTTCCTCTTCCAGTGTCTACCCATCATGATCCCGAAGGCTTTTTTTAGGTCAGTAGGAGTATCACGTGGTTTGTGTGGGCGCAGAAGACCCCAAGGGTGAGGAGGGTATTCTTGGAGCGGGGGAGGGAAGTGGGCGGGTTGGCATTGCCCAGCCTGTGTGGGTACTACTGGGCTGCGAACATTGCAATGATACGTAGGTGGGTGATGGAGGGGGAGGGGGCGGCATGGCAGAGGTTGGAGGCGGCGTCCTGTGTGGGCACGAGCTTAGACGCTGGTGACGGCACCGTTGCCGCTCCCCACCAGCAAGGTATTCTACTGTTGCCGCCGAGGGGGGTTCAGGACAGGGTGCTCTCGGGGACGTGGGTCGGCGAGGGGAGGATCTCGGCAATCTACCAAGTGATGCAGGAGGGGGAGGAGGCCTCGGTGGAAGAGCTGAAAGAGAAGTGGGAGGAGGAGCTGGGAGAGGAGGAGCTGGGGATGTGGGCGGATGCTTTGGGGAGGGTGAATTAAAAAAAGGATTTCAATGATCACTAGACTCTGGGGTGGTCCCGGTGGATTGGAAATTAGCAAAGGTGACACCACTGTTTAAAGAAGGAGGTAGGCAGAGAGCAGGAAATTATAGGCCAGTGAGCTGAACGTCGGTAGTAGGGAAGATGATGGAATCTATCACATCAAGGAAGAAATAGCGAGGCATCTGGATAGAAATTGTCCCATTGGGCAGACGCAGCATGGGTTCATAAAGGGCAGGTCGTGCCTAACTAATTTAGTGGAATTTTTTGAGGACATTACCAGTGCAGTGGATAACGGGGAGCCAATGGATGTGGTATATCTGGATTTCCAGAAAGCTTTTGACAAGGTGCCACACAAAAGGCTGCTGCATAAGATAAAGATGCATGGCATTAAGGGTAAAGTAGTAGCATGGATAGAGGATTGGTTAATTAATAGAAAGCAAAGAGTGGGGATTAATGGGTGTTTCTCTGGTTGGCAATCAGTAGCTAGTGGTGTCCCTCAGGGATCCGTGTTGGGCCCTCAATTGTTCACAATTTACATAGACGATTTGGAGTTGGGGACCAAGGGCAATATGTCCAAGTTTGCAGATGACACTAAGATGAGTGGTAAAGCGAAAAGTGCAGAGGATACTGGAAGTCTGCAGAGGGATTTGGATAGGTTAAGTGAATGGGCTAGGGTCTGGCAGATGGAATACAATGTTGACAAATGTGAGGTTATCCATTTTGGTAGGAATAACAGCAAACGGGATTATTATTTAAACAATAAAATATTAAAGCATGCTGCTCGTGCATGAATCACAGAAAGTTGGTTTACAGGTGCAACAGGTGATTAAGAAGGCAAATGGAATTTTGTCCTTCATTGCTAGAGGGATGGAGCTTAAGACTAGGGAGGTTATGCTGCAATTGTATACGGTGTTAGTGAGGCTACACCTGGAGTATTGTGTTCAGTTTTGGCCTCCTTACTTGAGAAAGGACGTACTGGCACTGGAGGGTGTGCAGAGGAGATTCACGAGGTTAATCCCAGAGCTGAAGGGGTTGGATTACGAGGAGAGGTTGAGTAGACTGGGACTGTACTCATTGGAATTTAGAAGGATGAGGGATGATCTTATAGAAACATTTAAAATTATGAAGGGAATAGATAGGATAGATGCGGGCAGGTTGTTTCCACTGGCGGGTGAAAGCAGAATTAGGGGAAGTAGATTTAGGACTGAGTTTAGGAGGAACTTCTTCACCCAAAGGGTTGTGAATCTATGGAATTCCTTGCCTAGTGAAGCAGTTGAGGCTCCTTCATTAAATGCTTTTAAGGTAAAGATAGATAGTTTTTGAAGAAAAAAGGGATTAAGGGTTATGGTGTTCGGTCCGGAAAGTGGAGCTGAGTCCACAAAAGATCAGCCATGATCTCATAGAATGGTGGAGGAGGTTCGAGGGGCCAGATTGCCTACTCCTGCTCCTAGTTCTTATGTTCTTATGATCAAAGTACAAAGCATCATATCTTCCACCATGCTGTTGCTCCGATGCCTAGGACAATATGAAATGTGCACCAGGATAAAATAAATTATTAAAAAATTAGCAGAGCCAGCTCTCGCGAAAACGCAACTGCTCCTGCGCTCACCTCGCACGACCCCCCCCCCTTTGAGTGCCACTTTTGACCATGTTGTTTTGCTTTATTTTCTGTTGCTACTTTTATTCTAATGTCGTTTTGACAATCTGTGCGTTATTTAATAATAACTCCCCTTCCCAAGAAGAGTGATGCCAGACAGGTCAAACTTATGGTGAGGATTTACTTCCTAGGTCCTGCCCTAATCTTCTGTCTGTCTGTTTGTTTTTAGGTGAGGATTCAGCACCTGCCAACTCAGCAGCTTCACCAAGGAACCGTCATCAGCTCCACCAAACCTATCTCCACTGTCGTCGTGACAACTGCAGCATCAGTAAATCGGCCTCAGGACCAGTGATTATTGGAGCAGGGCTGCCAGATATGAGTGCCCAGAGGGATTTATTTATTATCCAGATCATCCACTGTTTGCTCATTATTTCATATTGCGTTTAACTGGCAGCTGTACCCAGTGTTTAGGGACCTGCACCCTTTCTCCCCTCATGTACTGACTCCAAGTGTAATCTACTTCAGTCTATAAAACTATATCATTACAAACCTGTACAGTAATTGTAATAAAACAGCTTCTGAGTCATGTATGTGTTATGCCAGGAATCCTTTTTGACTGACAGAGCTACATTTTGTGTACAGTAATGACCAACTGACACTTCATTTCCCATCCCTGAAGATTCCCAATGTACCAGGTTCACTGATCTGTGGCATTGCAGTGGGCATCCAGCAGTCAATTTCAGTGCCTGTCAGAGGGGATGAAATATTGGCATGGGCTCCTGTTGCTGATTACAGGTGAGTCAGTATGTGTGGAGGCTGTGTGTGGGGTGGATGTGTATGTATGGGTGGATGTGTGTATGTGTGAGCATGCGAGGGTGGGCATGTGGGTGTGTGTATGTGGGGTGGGTGTGTATGTAGATGTGTGTGTGTTAAGGGGAGATAGTAACATGACTGTCAGATAATGTTGCCACATGATTGTTCCTCATGAGAGGCAGCAGATAGTTGCCAGTTCAACACTCTGCGATTCTTTTTGTATAATTGCTGAGTATGTTGTGATCTTTGTTTCCTCTACATTGAAACATGCTGAGAGTTTTGAATGTATACATAATGTTTGAGGTGCTGTGTCGCTTGGGTGTAGTAAACTGCTCGCTGTGTCATATACGGTGTTGTCACTCTGGATATTGACAGAAGACTGTCTCTATTACTGTTCTCACTATAGCTTTCTGTTTGCAGGTGGTGCTTTAGGGAATTGAAATGTGTTCGGTAACTCTGGACACTAGATCTACTGCAGTGATGATGCTGTCCCATCACCAGTGTGTAACGTACTCAAAAGTTGCAAAACAAGCTCTGAAACAGATTGCCTCCCAAACCTATTTCCATATTTGACCCAGTTTTCATCACTCCCACAGACATGAAACAGCCTTAAGCGAGGTTACAAATTACATTGGCCCAGATCTTGCAATGAATGTTGGGAAATTTGCCTCTACGGAGGGCTGCAACAGCACTGCCCCAGCACCACATCCACAGGGGAGCCCTTCCTTTATGCAAACCCGGAAGGTGTGGTTTGCCAGAAATGGCTCCCAGGGAGTTCACGCAAATGTTCCGCTTAGCAAGCTGGCTCAACTCCCCTCAGAACCAACCCCCAGTCTCACATCCTGTTCCTCAGATCATCCCCACCCCGATGTCAAAAGCAAATTGTGGCCGGTGAGGGGTGGAGAAGGTGGGGTGGGGTGGGGTGCCGGATGGTGCAGCTGGATTAAAAGTTTCAATGAAGAAAACATTCAAAATGTGTTAAAAGCATTACTCTGATTGAGCTCCAGGTGTGTGACCTCAGTTTGTGACACCTGCTTTGTCATTGACTGCAAAATCCGAGCTGTTATCTGTGGATTATCCTTCTGGACCAATCTCAGCTCCTTCGTCAGTGATCATATTAACATAATCATACTGCTTGACACCCAGTACTGGACGAGCAGCAAATTCTTCCAATCGAAAACTAAAACTGGAGCTATTGGGCGGGATTCTCCCGTACATGGTGGGGTGGGAGGTCCCGGCGGGACAGAGTGGCGTGAACCACTCCGCCGTCGGGCCGCCCCAAAGGTGCAGAATCCTCCGCACCTTCAGGGGACTAGGCTGGCACCGGAGTGGTTTGCGCCCCGCCGGCCAGCGTGGAAGGCCTTTGGTGCCACGCCAGCCGGGGCTGAAGGGGCTCCGCCGGCCGCCGCGGGTCTGTGCATGCGTGGGAGCGTCAGCAGCTACTGACGTCATGCCCGCACAGAGGCTTACATGGCCAGTGCGTAGGAAAAGAGTGCCCCCATGGCACAGGCCCGCCCGCGGATCGGTGGGCCCCAATCGCGGGCCAGGCCACCGTGGGGGAACCACCTTAGCCAGATTGCCCCCCCCCCCCCCCCCCGAGGACCCCGGAGCCAGCCCGCGCCGCCAGGTCCCGCCGGCAATGGACCCAGTCCAATTTACGCCGGCGGGACCGGCATAGAACCAGCAGGACATTGGCCCATCACTGGTCGGAGAATCACCGGGGGGCCGCTACGAGCGACCGGCGCGGCACGATCCCCCCCCCCCCCCCCCCCCGAATCTCCGGAGCCGGAGAATTCAGCAGCCAGCAGGGGCGTGATTCCCCGACCTGGCGGGGGGTCGGAGAATCCCGCCCATTATCTTCAATCCACAACCCAAACTCTCTTCCTCAGCAACCACTTTCAGCCTCTCCCTGACCACTATCTGATGCTGAATCAAAATGTTCGCATCCTTGGCAACCTCTTTGACCATGAACTGAGCTCCCAACACTATACCTGCACTATTGCTAAGATTGTATGGTACGTTGCCTGCCTACCACTGTGCTTCAACTTCTCTGCCATGGAATCCCTTTCCCACTGTTGCTCGTTGTGTTCTCTCTTTAATTGGCTCTGTTTATGGCGGTTAATATGATCACCTTCCTTAATTCTAATTACGTTTGCTCAAGATTCGCCAGGTATCTTTCGATACCGCCATAAGGTTCAAAACCGAATACTGATCAAAGACTTGATACACCAGTTAGTAAGTTCGAAATCAATGCTCATTTATTTACACACTGTCAATTATACTCATGCACAAACTCTACCCACTAAACTGTCACTACTACTAAAGCCTATACTTAGCTTTGGGCGCCCACTCAGTCACAGGAACAATGGCCGTTGTCCGGTTCTGAGGCTGCTGGGGTCGAGCTGGTATGGAATGGTAGCTAGGAGCGTCTATCTCGTAGCGTGCGTTGACTTTAGACTTACTTGTTCTGGTGCAGCTGCTAGGCAGGTCTCTTGTCGCTGAGAGCCAAGGCCAAGAGAGCGATTCTCTCTTGGGGGCTTCTTCTTGTACCCAAAGGGGGCTTCGCGCGCTTTTGGGTGGGCCTTGAACTTGGTCCCAATTAATTGGACCATATCCTGATCATCGGTATCGATTTCCTCCAATAAAGGGGTGGTTGCCCTGATTGCTGGGCGTGTCCTAGGTGGCCGTTGACCTGCTTTGTTCTAGTCTCCTCTGGCGCCAGGGTGTCTACTTTAGTATCGTTTACCTAAATGTTACTCTTTTGTCCCCAGAGATGGCTCATTAGTATGGTAATGGCTTTGCAGTATCGGTCTTGTCTGGGAGCTACAGCTCCAATCAACAGACAAACCTTGCACCTGCTTGCTTTCTCAGTATTGTCCATTTTCCCTGCATTCTTTGCAAAGTGTCCATTTTGTAATCGGGACGTGGCCATCCCAGGTGGCTACACTACGCCTTTCTTACCTATAGATTTGACTATTCCAATCTTCCATGACCTCGTTCCCACCTGTCACTCTCCAATAGGGGCTGGTTTAGCACAGTGGGCTAAACAGCTGACTTGTAATGCAGCAGCGTGAGATAAATTCCCGCACCGGCCTCCCCGAACAGGTGCCGGAATGTGGAAACTAGGGGCTTTTCACAGTATCTTCATTGAAGCCTACTTGTGACAATAAGCGATTATCATTATTATAGCCGAGCCTCACCCAAAACTGTATCCAAACTTAAACTGATCCATTAAATTCAGACTGATCCTGTACGCTCTGTCCGACATAGGCTTGGTAAAGGTGGAGGCACAAGAGGCGCTCCACAAGAAATGGCACGTGCGGTTCGAGAAGATGGAGAATCGGTTGAGGCGGAGGGATTTGCCGATCCTGGGCCTCCCGGAGAGGCTGGAGGGGTCGGACGTGGGGGCCTATGTGGTCACCATGTTAAACTCGCTGATGGGAGCGGGGTCCTTCCAGGGGCCCCTGGAGCTGGAAGGGGCCCATAGAGTGCTGGCGAGGAGGCCCATGGCTAACGAGCCGCCGCGGGCGGTGCTGGTGCGGTTTCATCGGTTCGCTGATTGAGAGTACGTACTCAGATAGGCCAAGAAAGAGGAGCAGCAGGTGGGAGAACGCAGAGGTTCGAATATATCAGGACTCGGGTGTGGAGGTGGCGAAGAAGAGGGCCGGGTACAATCGGGCGAAGGCGGTGCTGCATAGGAACGGGGTGAAGTTTGGCATGCTGCAGCCGGCGCGTCTGTGGGTCACCTACAAGGACCGGCGCTATTATTTTGAGTCCCCAGAGGAGGCGTGGGTCTTTGTTCAGGCCGAGAAGCTGGACACAAACTGAGGGTAGGGATGGGGGGCCGTGCGTGGGGATGGTTGGGGATTGTTGTGCTGGTGTTACATTTTGAGGGGGGTTCTTTGTTCTTGTTTATTTTTGGTTCGGTGTGGGTGGTTAGGGTAGGTTGGGCACTGTTTTGGTTGGGTCTGGCGAGTGGGCTCTTGGAGGGGGACAAGTAAACGGAGTGGGGGGTGGATGGCCGGTAGGGGGGATGGGGCCCCGTGGAGGAGGGTGAGGCCTGAGTCAGGGGTGAGGGGACTGGGCCTGTAAAAGGAGCTGCGCCAGAGGAGGCGGGGCAGGTGGAAAGCTTGGGCTTTTTCCGGTGCTGGAGAGGGAATGGAGGACCTGCTGGTTTACAAGTGCAACAGGTGATTAAGAAAGCAAATGGAATTTTGTCCTTCATTGCTAGAGGGATGGAGTTTAAGACCAGGGAGGTTATGTTGCAATTGTATAAGGTGTTAGTGCGGCCACACCTGGAGTATTGTGTTCAGTTTTGGTCTCCTTACCTGAGAAAGGACGTACTGGCGCTGGAGGGTGTGCAGAGGAGATTCACTAGGTTAATCCCAGAGTTGAAGGGGTTGGATTATGAGGAGAGGTTGAGTAGACTGGGACTGTACTCGTTGGAATTTAGAAGGATGAGGGGGGATCTTATAGAAACATTTAAAATTATGAAGGGAATAGATAGGATAGATGCGGGCAGGTTGTTTCCACTGGCGGGTGACAGCAGAACTAGGGGGCATAGCCTCAAAATAAGGGGAAGTAGATTTCGGACTGAGTTTAGGGGGAACTTCTTCACCCAAAGGGTTGTGAATCTATGGAATTCCTTGCCCAGTGAAGCAGTTGAGGCTCCTTCATTACATGTTTTTAAGGTAAAGATAGATAGTTTTTTGAAGAATAAAGGGATTAAGGGTTCTGGTGTTCGGGCCGGAAAGTGGAGCTGAGGCCACAAAAGATCAGCCATGATCTAATTGAATGGCGGAGCAAGCTCGAGGGGCCAGATGGCCTACTCCTGCTCCTAGTTCTTATGTTCTTATGGTGGGTAATGGAGGGGGAGGGGAAGTCCAACAATGGGAGGAGTCAAAGGAGAGGCGGGAGCGGCCGGGGTCAGCAGGAGTCAGCTGACTTGCGGGAGTGCAATGGGGGGAGCAATGCAGCTAGGAGGGGTCCTAGCTGGGGGGAACCGGGTTGCTGCTTGTATGGTCAAGGGGGAGCTGGAGCGAGTAGAGGGGGTCGGGACGGGGGTCTGCCGCCGTGGGGCATGGGCGCGTGGCTGGCCGAGGAGGGGTCATGGCTAGTCGGCGGGGAAGGGGGGTGGGCAGCCCCCTGATCCGGCTGATAACCTGGAACGTAAGGGGACTGAACGTGCCGGTTAAGCGGGCCCGGGTGTTCACGCACCTGAAGGGGCTGAAGGCGGATGTGGTCATGCTCCAGGAGACACACCTGAAGCTGAAGGACCAGGTAAGATTGAGGAAAGGGTGGGTAGGCCAGGTGTTTCATTCGGGTTGGATGCCAAAAATCGGGGGGGGGGGGGTGGCGATCTTGGTGGGAAAGAGGGTGTCGTTCGAGGCGTCGAGCATTGTGACAGACAATCGCGGCAGGTACGTAATGGTAAGTGGTAAGCTGCAAAGGGAGAGGGTGGTGTTGGTCAACGTGTACGCCCCAAAATGGGACGATGCGGTTTTTATGCGCCGCATGTTGGGTCGGATCCCGGACTTGGAAATGGGGGGCCTAATAATGGGGCGGGACTTTAACATGGTGTTGGATCCGGCACTGGATCGCTCCAGGTCTAGGACGGGTAGGAGGCCAGCGGCGGCTAAAGTGCTGAGGGGGTTTATGGGCCAGATGGGAGGGGTGGACCCTTGGAGATTTGCACGGCCGGGGGCTCAGGAATTTTCGTTCATCTCGCACGTTCATAAGGCCTATTCCCGGATCGACTTCTTTGTTGTGAGGAGGGTGCTGATTGCGAGTGTAGAGGAAACCGAGTACTCGGCGATAGCCATTTCGGATCACGCCCCGCATTGGGTAGACTTAGAGCTGGGGGAGGAGAGGGACCAGCGCCCGTTGTGGCGCTTGGAGGTGGGGCTGTTGGCGGGCGAGGAGGTGAGCGACCGGGTCCGAGGAAACAGAAAGATACCTGGAGGCCAACGATAACGTAGTGGTCCAAGTGGGGATGGTCTGGGAGGCGCTGAAGGCGGTGGTTAGGGGAGAGCTGATCTCCATTCGGGCCCACAAGGAGAGGAGAGAACAGAGGGAGAGTCTGGTGGGGGAGATGGTGAGGGTAGACAGGAGGTAAGCGAGGTGCCAGAGGAGGGACTGTTTTTAAAAAAAATAATTTTTATTGAAAATGTTTTACAAAATATATAACAACAAACAGTAACAAACAACAATAAAACAACATAATAAGCATAACATCCCCAAAACCGTAGCAACGCATATATCGAGCCCTCCCACCCCCCCAAACCCGGTAAATAACAAGAGAACTTGAAAATAAATTAAATTAAATAAACATAGTCAACTTTCCCCCCACCCCGCACCTCCCCACCGGGTTGCTGCTGCTGCTGACCTAGTTCCCTATCGCTGAGCCAGAAAGTCGAGAAAAGGCTACCACCGCCTAAAGAACCCTTGTACCAATCCTCTCAGGGCGAATTTGACCTTCTCCAGCTTAATAAAACCCGCCATGTCATTGATCCAGGTCTCCACGCTTGGGGGTCTCGCATTCTTCCACTGTAGCAAGATCCTCCGCCGGGCTACTAGGGACGCAAAGGCCAAAACACCGGCCTCTCTCGCCTCCTGCACTCCCGGCTCACCGCAACCCCAAAAATCGTGAGTCCCCAGCCTGGCTTGACCCTGGATCCTACCACCTTCGACACCGTCCTCGCCACCCCCTTCCAGAACTCCTCCAGTCCCGGGCATGCCCAGAACATATGGGCATGGTTCGCTGGACTCCCCGAACACCTGACACACCTGTCTTCTCCCCCAAAGAACCTATTCATCCTAGTCCCGGACATATGGGCCCGGTGCAACACCTTGAATTGGATGAGGCTAAGCCGCGCACATGAGGAGGAAGAGTTAACCCTCTCCAGGGCATCCGCCCATGTTCCATCCTCGATCTGCTCCCCCAGCTCCCCCTCCCACTTAGCCTTTAGCTCCTCTACTGACGCCTCCTCCACCTCCTGCATTACCTTGTAGATATCAGATACCTTCCCATCCCCGACCCAGACCCCCGAAAGCACCCTGTCCCTCGCCCCCCTCGCGGGCAGCAAAGGGAATCCCTCCACCTGCCACCTAGCAAAAGCCTTTACCTGCAGATACCTGAACATGTTCCCCGGGGGGAGCTCAAATTTCTCCTCCAACTCCCCCAGGCTCACAAACTTCCCATCAATGAACAGGTCCCTCAGCTTTCTGATGCCCGCTCTGTGCCACCCCAGGAACCCCCCATCAATGTTCCCTGGGACGAACCGATGGTTCCCCCTTAGTGGAGCCTCCATCGAGCCCCCCACTTCCCCCCTATATTGCCTCCACTGCCCCCAAATCTTGAGGGTAGCCGCCACCACCGGACTCGTGGTATACCTCGTAGGAGGGAGCGGCAACAGCGCCATTACCAGGGCCCCCAGGCTTGTGCCTCCACAGGACGCCATCTCCAACCTTTTCCATGCTGCCCCCTCCCCCTCCATCACCCACTTGCGCACCATTGACCCATTGGCCGGCCAATAATACCCCGAGAGGTTGGGTAACGCCAGCCCCCCACCATTTCTGCCCCGCTCCAAGAAGACCCTCTTCACCCTCTGGGTCCCATGCGCCCAAACAAAGCTCATGATGCTGCTAGTCACCCTCCTAAAAAAGGCCCTAGGGATAAAGATGGGCAGGCACTGAAAAAGGAACAAGAACCTCGGGAGCACCGTCATTTTGACGGACTGCACTCGACCCGCCAGCGATAGCGGCACCATGTCCCACCTTTTAAATTCCTCCTCCATCTGCTCCACAAGCCAGAGGAGGGACTTTTGAGGGAGAGACGTAGCCTCCAGGCCGAATTCGATCTGTTGACCACCAGGAAGGTGGAGGCGCAGTGGCGGAAGGCCCAGGCGGCGATTTACGAATATGGGCAAAAGGCAAGCCGGATGCTGACGCATCAGCTTCGGAAGCGGGATGCAGCCAGGGAGATTGGGGGAGTTAAGGATAGGAGAGGGAGTGTGGTGCGGAGTGGGGTTGGCATCAATGGGGTCTTCAGGGACTTTTATGAGGAACTGTATCGGTCCGAGCCCCCACTGGAGGAGGGAGGGATGGGCCACTTTCTGGACCAACTGAGGTTCCCGAAGGTGGTGGTGGGATTAGGGGGCCCGATTTGGCTGGAGGAGCTGGCCAAAGGGACAGGGAGCATGCAGGCGGGGAAGGCACCGGGGCCGGACGGTTTCCCGGTCGAATTTTACAAAAAATATGTGGACCAGCTGGGCCCGCTGCTGGTTAGGACCTTCAATGAGGCAAGGGGGGGGGGGGGGGGGGCTTTGCCCCCAACGATGTCCCGGGCACTGATCTCCTTGCTCCTGAAGCAGGACAAGGATCCCCTGCAATGTGGTTCTTACACGCCGATTTAGTTGTTCAGTGTAGATGCCAAGGTGCTGGCGAAGGTCTTAGCCACGAGAATTGAGGATTGTGTGCCGCAGGTCATCCACAAAGACCAGTCGGGGTTCGTGAAGGGGAGGCAGTTGCGCGCGAATGTGCGGAGGCTCCTGAAAGTTATTATGATGCCGGTGAGGGAGGGGGAGGCGGAGATAGTGGCGGCGATGGACGCTGAGAAGGCCTTTGATAGGGTAGAGTGGGGGTACTTGTGGGGCGTGCTGAACAGGTTCGGGTTTGGGGAGGGGTTCGTCAGGTGGGTTAGGCTGTTATACGAGGTCCCGATGGCGAGTGTGGCCACGAACAAGAGGAGGTCCAAGTACTTTCAGTTGCATCGAGGGACGAAGCAGGGGTGTCCCTTGTCCCCCCTGCTCTTCACACTGGTGATTGTGAGGAAGTGAATAAATGAATGTGATAAAATTAGAATTATTAGTTAAGATAGGATAGATAGTAGGGCTGGTCCGATGTTAGTAGGGCCGGTCTGATGTTAGTAGGGCCGGTCTGATGGTCGTGAGCTCACAGACAAAGGACAAAGAGATTTAGCCAAAGCCTGTTTGAAACCATCGGGGGAGGGTGGCCGCATGGTGAGCATGGTGAAAAGGATGCTGGGGTTACAATGCAAAGTGACCAATTAGGATATAGGGCCAGGTCAGGCGGTGTATAGAATGACCAATGGGAAGCTTATATGTGAATCTTACTGTGATTTTGAATATATCAGCAGAAGTTTCTTTGTATACTCTCTCTCTTTATTCTGGGCTCTCAGAAGACAGTGTGTGTGTCCTGAGGTCCTATGGATTGAGTCAGCCTTGCAAGTTAGTTATTATTAAATGATATGATACCTGCAAATCCATCTCAGATTTTATTGAATCTAGACTGACAGCAAATTAACCAGGAATCTACAATTGAACCTCTGGCACTGAGAAAGTCAAGGAACTGGAGGGGGCTGGTGCGGGGTGGGGAGGAGCATAGGGTGTCGCTCTATGCGGACGACTTGCTGCTATATGTGGCGGACCCAATGGGGGGGATGCCGGAGTTAATGAGGATCCTCGGAGTTTGGGGATTTCTCAGGGTACAAGCTCAACATGGGGAAGAGCAAGCTGTTCGTGGTTCACCTAGGGGACCAGGAGAGGGGTTTGGCGAGCTCCCACTGAAAAGGGCGGAGAGGAGCTTCAGGTATTTGGGGTTCAAGTGGCCAGGAGCTGTGGGGCCATGCATAAACTTAATTTCACGAGGCTGGTGGAGCAAATGGAGGAGGAGTTTAAGAGGTGGGACGCGTTGCCGCTGTCACTGGCGGGTAGGGTGCAGTCAGTCAAGATGACGGTGCTCCCAAGGTTTTTGTTCCTGTTTCAGTGCCTCCCCATTCTTTCCCGAAGGCCTTCTTTAGGCGGGTCAACAGGAGCATAACGGGGTTTGTGTGGCGCGAAGGACTTTGAGGGTGAGAAGGGTGTTCCTGGAGCGGAGTAGGGATGGTGGTGGGCTGGCGCTGCCCAACCTCTGTGGGTACTACTGGGCTGCTAATGCGGCGATGGTGCGCAAGTGAGTGATGGAGGGGGCGGCATGGAAGAGGCTGGAGATGGCGTCTTGTGTGGGTACGAGTCTGGAGGCGCTGGTAACGGTGCCGCTGCCGCTCCCTCCAACGAGGTATACCACGAGCCCGGTGGTGGCGGCTCCCCATAACATTTGGGGGCAATGGAGGCGGCACAGGGGGGAGGTGGGGTCCTCGGTGTGGACCCCGATATGGGGGAACCACCGGTTTGTCCCGGGGAGAATAGTTTTTTTTTCATAAATTTAGAGTAACCAATTATTTTTTCCAATTAAGGGGCAATTTAGCGTGGCCAATCCACCTAACCTGCACATCTTTTGGGTTGTGGGGGTGAAACCCACGCAAACACGGGGAGAACGTGCAAACTCCACACAGACAGTGACCCAGGGCCGGGATTCGAACCCGGATCCTCAGCGCCGTAGGCAGCAATGCTAACCACTGTGCCACCGTGCTGCCCCCCGGGGAGAATAGTTGATGGTTTTCGGGGTGGAACAGGACAAGGATAAGAAGGTTGGGGGACCTGTTTGTGGATGGGAAGTTCGCGAGCCTGGATGAGCTGGAGGTGAAGTAAGGGCTCCTCCCGGGAAACACCTTTAGGTATCTACAGGTAAGGGCGTTTGCCAGGCAGCAAGTGGTGGAATTCCTGCTGCTGCCGCCACGCACGGTACAGGACAGGGTGCTCTCGGGGGCGTGGGTTGGAGAGGGGAAGGTTTTGGCAACATACCAGGTGATGCAGGAGGAGGATGAGGCCTCTGTGGAGGAGCTGAAAGGTTTGGGGGAGGAGATCGAGGAGAGGACATGGGCAGATGCCCTAGGGAGGGTGAACTCTTCCTCTTCATGCGCGGGGCTCAGCCTCATACAGTTTAAGGTACTGCACAGGGCACATATGACCGGGACAAGGATGAGCTGTTTTTTTTGGGGGGGTGAGGACAGGTGTGTTAGGTGCTCAGGGAGCCCAGCAAACCACACCCATATGTTCTGGGCATGCCCAGCGCTGGAGGAGTTTTGGAAGGGCGTAGCGAGGACGGTGTCGAGTGTGGTAGGATCCAGGGTCAAACCGGGCTGGGGGCTCGCAATATTTTTTTTTATATAAATAATTTTTATTGAAATTTTTACAAAATACAAAATATAAACATCTTAACTCTATTAACAAACACCCACGTTAACACCCCATGAACAATAGCCCCACCCCCCCCCCCCCCCCCCCCCAAGCTTCAAGAGCAACTTCAAACAAAAGGAAAGAACTAAAACAAAAACAAAAAACAAAAGAGCACCCAGACAACGAAAGGGAAAGAGATAGCACCCTCCACAAACCCATGTGCACAGTTCTCCCTTCCCCCAATCCTGAACCCCCCCCCCCCCCCCTCCCGGGTTGCTGCTGCTGTCGGCCTATTTCCCTACTGTTCCGCCAGGAAGTCCAGAAAAGGCTGCCACCGCCTGAAAAACCCTTGTACTGATCCCCTCAGGGCAAATTTCACCCTCTCCAATTTAATGAACCCCGCCATATCAGATATCCAGGCCTCCACGCTTGGGGGCCTCGCATCCTTCCATTGGAGCAAGATCCTCCGCCGGGCTACTAGGGACGCGAAGACCAGAACACCGGCCTCTATCGCCTCCTGCACTCCCGGCTCCACTGCAACCCCAAAAATTGCGAGTCCCCAGCCTGGTTCGACCCTGGATCCCACCACCCTCGACACCGTCCTTGCTACCCCCTTCCAAAACTCCCCCAACGCTGGGCACTCCCAAAACATATGGGCGTGGTTCGCTGGGCTCCCCGAGCACCTAGCACACCTGTCCTCGCCCCCGAAAAACCTACTCATCCTTGACCCAGTCATGTGGGCCCTATGCAGCACCTTGAACTGTATGAGGCTAAGCCTCGCACAGGAAGAGGAGGAATTCACTCTCTCCAGGGCATCCGCCCACGTCCCCTCCTCAATCTCCTCACCCAGCTCCTCTTCCCATTTACCCTTCAGTTCCTCCACCGAGGCCTCGTCTACCTCCTGCATTACCCGGTATATGTCCGAAATCCTCCCTCCTCCGACCCACACCCCCGAGAGCACCCTGTCCCGTTCCTCCCGTGGGGGCAACAAGGGGAACCCCTCCATCTGCCGCCTGGCAAACGCCCTAACCTGCATGTACCGAAACATGTTCCCCGGGGGAAGCCCAAACTTCCCCTCTAACTCCCCAAAGCTCGAGAACCTCCCCTCAACCTCCTAACCCCTGCCCTGTGCCAGCCCAGAAATCCGCCATCAATGCTCCCTGGGACAAACCGATGGTTCCCCCGTATCGGGGCCTCCATCGAGCCCCCCATTTCTCCCCTGTGCCGTCTCCATTGCCCCCAAATTTTGAGGGTAGCCGCCACCACCGGGCTTGTGGTATACCTCGTTGGAGGGAGCAGCAACGGCGCCGTTACTAGCGCCTCCAAGCTTGTGCCCTCTTCCATGCTGCCCCTTCCTCGTCCATTGCCCACTTACGCACCATCGCTGCGTTGGCAGCCCAATAGTACCCACAGAGGTTGGGCAACTCCAGCCCCCCCCATCCCTGCCTCATTCCAGGAACACTCTTCGAACCCTCGGAGTCCCATGCGCCCACACAAATCCCGTGATACTCCTGTTGACCCTCCTGAAAAAGGCCTTCGGGATGAGGACGGGGAGGCACTGGAACAGGAACAAAAACCTCGGGAGCACCGTCATCTTAACGGACTGCACCTCCCCGCCAGTAACAGCGGTAACATATCCCACCTCTTAAACTCCTCCTCCATCTGCTCCACCAACCTTGTGAGGTTGAGCTTGTGCAGGGACCCCAGCTCCCCGCCACCTGGACCCCTAGGTACCTGAAGCTCTTCCCTGCCTGTTTCAATGGGAGCCTACCAATCTCCTCCTCTTGATCCCCCGGATGCACCACAAACACCTCACTCTTGCCCAGGTTCAACTTATACCCCGAGAAACCCCCGAATACCCTAAGAATCCTCATCACCTCCGGCATCCCCCCCACCGGGTCCACCACATACAGCAACAGGTCGTCCGCGTACAGCGACACTCGATGCTCCTCCCCACCCCGCACCAGGCCCCTCCAGTTCCCTGACTCCCTCAATGCCATGGCCAGGGGCTCAATTGCCAACGTGAAGAGCAAGGGGGACAGGGGGCACCCCTGTCTCGTCCCCCGGTACAGCCAAAAGTACTCCGACCTCCTCCTATTTGTGGCTACACTCGCCATTGGGGCCTCGTAGAGCAGCCTCACCCACCGGATAAACCCCTCCCCAAACCCAAACCTCTCCAACACCTCCCACAAATACTCCCACTCAACCCTATCGAAGACCTTCTCCGCATCTAATGCCACCACTATCTCCGCCTCCCCTTCCACAGCCGGCATCATAATGACGTTGAGGAGCCTTCGTACGTTTGTGTTCAGCTGCTTTCCCTTCACAAACCCCGTCTGGTCCTCATGAATGACCCCAGGCACACAATCCTCTATTCTAGTGGCCAGGATCTTTGCCAGCAGCTTTGCATTGGCGTTCAGCAGCAAAATCGGCCTATATGACCCGCACTGCAGAGGGTCCTTGTCCCGCTTCAGGATCAAGGAAATCAGCGCCCGTGACATAGTTGGGGGCAGAGCCCCCCCCCTCCCTTGCCTCGTTAAAGGTCCGGACCAACAACAGGTCCAAATAATTTTTATAGAATTCCGCCGGAAACCCATCCGGCTCCTTCCCCGACTGCATGCTCCCTCTCCCTTTGACCACCTCCTCCAGCTCGATCGGTGCCCCCAGTCCCTCCACCTGCTCCTCTTCCACCCTCGGGAATCGCAGCTTGTCCAAGAAGCTCCCCATTCCACCCCCCTCCACCGGGGGTTCAGACCAGTACAGTTCCCCATAAAAGTCACTGAAGACCCCATTGACATCTACCCCCCTCCGCACCACCTTCCCAGCTCTATCCATTACTCCCCCAATCTCCCTGGCCGCGTCTCGCTTCTGGAGCTGGTGCGCCAACATCCTGCTCGCCCTCTCCCCGTATTCATACACCGCCCCCTGTGGTTTCCTCCACTGAGCTTCCGCCTTTCTGGTCGTCAGGTCAAATCTGGCCTGAAGGCTACGCCTCTCCCCCAGCAATCCCTCCTCTGGGGCCTCCGCATATCTCCTATCCACCTGCACCATCTCCCCTATCAGTCTCTCCCTCTCCCTCTGCTCCCCCCTCTCCCTATGGGTTCGGATGGAGATCAATTCCCCCCTCATCACCGACTTCGATGCCTCCCAGACCGTCCTCACTCGGACCTCCCCGTTATCATTGGCCTCGAGGTACCTCTCGATACACCCCCGAACCCTCCCGGCCACCTCCTCATCTGCCAACAGCCCCACCTCCATGCGCTAGAGCGGACGTTGGTCCCTCTCTTCCCCCAGCCCGAGGTCCATCCAGTGCGGTGCATGATCCGAAATGGCAATGGCGGAGTATTCCACTTCCTCCACCCTCGGCACCAGCCCCCTGCTCAGGACAAAAAAAATCAATCCTCGAGTAGGCCTTATGTACATGGGAGAAGAACAAGTATTCCCTGGCCCTTGGCCTTGCAAACCTCCAGGGGTCCACCCCCCCCCATCTGGTCCATGAATCCCCTCAGCACCTTAGCCGCCGCCGACCTCCTACCCGTCCAGGACTTGGATCGATCCATTGGGGGATCCAGTACTGTGTTAAAGTCCCCCCCCCCCATGATCAGGCCCCCCGCCTCCAGGTCCGGAATGCGGCCCAACATACGCCGCATAAACCCCGCATCGTCCCAATTTGGGGCGTAAACATTCACCAACACGACCCGCTCCCCCTGCAGCTTGCCACTCACCATCACGTACCTCCCGCCACTGTCAGCCACCACCTTCAACGCGTCAAACGACACCTTCTTCCCCACCAGGATCGCCACCCCCCTACTCTTCTCATCCAGCCCTGAGTGGAACACTTGGCCCACCCACCCCTTTCTCAGCCGGACCTGGTCCACCACTCTCAGATGTGTCTCCTGGAGCATGGCCACATCCGCCTTCAGTCCCTTCAGGTGCGCAAATACTCGGGCCTGTTTGACCGGCCCATTCAGCCCCCTCACATTCCAAGTTATCAGCTGGATCAGAGGGCTCCCTGCCCCCTTCCCCTGCCGATTAGCCATACCCCATCCCTTGCCCACCCCCGGCCAGCGTCCCATGCTCTGCCCGTTTCCCACGGCGGCAACTCCCCCCCTCCCCTCCCCCCCCCCCCCCCAGGCTAGGACTCCTCCTAGCCGCAACCCCCCCTCTACAGCACTCCCGTGAGCCAGCTAACTTCTGCTGACCCCGGCGACTCCCTCCCTACTTTCGGCTCCTCCCAACGTGAGCCTGCCCCACCACCATTGTGCCCGTTCACGAGTCCACCCTCCCCCCACTCCTGCGCGGGAAAAGAAAACACGCCCCCACTCTCTCACAGCGCGGGAACCCCGCAGAAAGCCCGCGCTTTCGCCCTGCCGGGCCCCGCCTCCTCCAGGGCCACTCCCATTGTCAGTCCCCCCACCAGCTCCCCGAACTCCCCGTTTACCCCTCTGCCCGAACCCATCCACCTGACCCCTGCTTAAAAGCCCATATAGAAAAAACCGTATGACATCACCCAACCCACCCTAAAGCCACCCCACATCTTACACTAAACCCAGCAAATACAAATACAGTATTATACAGCATCCCCCATCAGGGGGACCCTCAATTTGAGTCCAGCTTCTCGGCTTGCACAAAGGCCCATGTCTCCTCCGGGGACTCAAAATAATGGTGCCGATCCTTATAGGTGACCCACAGACGCGCCGGCTGCAACATTCCAAACTTCACCCTCCGTCTGTGTAGCACCACCTTCGTCCGGTTAAACCCGGCCCTCCGCCTCGCCACTTCCGCACTCCAGTCCTGGAAGATCCGCACCTCCGTGTTCTCCCATTTGCTGCTCCGCTCCTTGTTGGCCCACCGGAGCACACACTCACGATCCACGAACCGGTGGAACCTCACCAACACCGCCCGCGGCGGCTCGTTCGGCTTGGGCCTCCTAGCCAGAATTCTGTGGGCCTCCTCCAACTCCAGGGGCCCCTGGAAGGACCCAGCCCCCATCAGCGAGTTTAGCATCATCACCACATAGGCCGCTAGGTCCGACCCCTCCAGCCCCTCCGTGAGGCCCAGGATCCGCAAATTCTTCCTCCTCGACCGGTTGTCCAGCTCCTCGAACCGCTCCTGCCATCTTTTATGGAGCGCCTCGTACATCTCCACCTTCCCCGCCATGGCCACGACCTCGTCCTCCCTTTTGGAGGCCTGCTGCTGCAGCTCCCGGATCGCAGCCCCCTGGGCTGTCTGGATCTCCACCTGTTGGTTACCTTGATGGACTCCAGCAGCTCCAACTTCAGCTCCTGGAAGCAGCGCAGCAGAATCATCTGCTGCTCCTGGGCCCACTTCCTCAGCTCCTCGAGGCCTTCGCCGGCCGCCATTTTGTTTTTCTGCCCCCGATTTTTCCTAGGTGTTTTCGACGGTTTTCTCACTGCCCCACTCCTGGTCCGGACCATGGGACCGTTGGGGTCGACTCCTGGGCTCTTCCCCCGTTGGGATTCGCCACCTCAGCTCCGTTGGGAGCCCTGAAAAGAGCCTCAAAGTCCGTTATTCGCGGGAGCCGCCGAATGTGCGGCTCAACTGCGCATCACCGCCACCGGAAGTCGGGGCTCGCAATATTTGGGGTTGCAGAGGAGACGGGAGTGCAGGAGGCGAAAGAGGCCGGTATTCTGGCCTTTGCGTCCCTGGTAGACCGGCGGAGGATTCTTCTTCAGTGGAAGGTTGCAAGGCCCCCAAGCGTGGAGGCCTGGATCAATGACATGCCGGGGTTTATTAAATTGGAAAGGATGAAATTTGCTTTGAGGGGGTCAGTGCAAGGGTTTTTCAGGCAGTGGCAACCGTTCCTAGACTTCCTGGCAGAACGGTAGACAATGGTCAGCAGCAACCCGGGGGGGGGGAGGGGGGGGGGGGTGGGTTCTATTTTATTTTTGCTTTTCTATATTGGGGGATCTGAGGGGGTGTATATATTTGCTATGTGTTTCGACAGGCGTTAATTTATTATTTGTGTATTGGGGGGAGGGGGGCATTGAGTTGTTCTGTTTTGTATTTAATTCTATTGGGTTCCTTTTATATTTTGTTGTTGATATTTTGTGAAAACTTTAATAAAAATTATTTTAAAAAACAAAACATTCCAGGGAATTTCCAGCAATCAAAACATGATTCCATTAGCCCTTTACCTGAAAACAAGTAAGTGGTTGAAATCAGTAATTACCTCACTCTTTATGTCATCTTAATTACAGCTTCAGCAGACACACAGGTACCTTAACCTAGGTTCTTTAATAATATTTTTAACAAAAATATATATTTTTTTCCAATTAAAGGGAAATTTAGCGTGGCCAATCCATCTATCCTGCATATCTTTGGGTTGTGGGGGGAGACCCATGCAGACACGGGAAGAATGTGCAAACTCCAAACGAACAGTGACTCGGGGCCGGGATTAAACCCATGTCCTCAGCGTCGTGAGGCAGCAATGCTAACCACTGCCACCGTGCTGCCTCTGGTTCTTTAATAATATTACTGTAACAAAAATATACTTAACCCAAGCTTTTAAAAAGATTACTGCAACAGATATAAATTGCATAACAATTTCTACGTTCATAACATAATCTCACTGCCCCACTCTCTTCCCATAGCACCTGAGGAAGGAGCAGTGCTCCGAAAGCTAGTGTTTGAAACAAACATGTTGCACTTTAACCTGGTGTTGTAAGACTTCTTACTGTCCATTTTCTTAAAGGTTGTGTCGAGCATGGCTGGTGGGAATCTATGGTTACCTCTGGTGGGGGCCACGGGGGACATCTTGGTTAGCCCGAAGTGCTGTCTTAGTCGGCCCCACGTTTTCAGTGTGGCCGCTACCACTGGGCTAGATTTGTATTTCGTCGAGGTGGATGGGAATGCTGCCGTGGCCAGGGCCCAGAGGGTCATTCCCTTGCAAGAGGCCTCCTCCATCTGCACTCACTCCGAGTTGGGTTTATGTACCTATCCCCTCACTTTTTCTGCTGTTGCTGCCCTTGGTAGGATTGTACATTTGGCAGTGCCAGGCCTTGATTTCCCCCCGTTGTAGTGTTGATTTGGGGTGTCTTGAATTCTTAACCCCCACACAAACGCCACAATTACACTATATACATTTTGGAAGAAGGCCTTGGGGGTGAAGATCGGTATGGACCGAAACAGGAAGCAGAACCTCGGCAGCATGTTCATTTTGATCGTCTATACTCTCCCCAGCAGGGAGAGTGGGTGTGCATCCCATTTCTGTAGGTCCTTTTTGACTTCCTCCATGAGGCGGGTCAGGTTCCACTTGTGGATCTGTGTCCCGTCCCTGGCTATTTGGATCCCCAGGTATCGGAATCTATATTAGGCTATTTTAAATGGGAGCCCCTCCAGCTCTGTCCCTCCCCCATTTGGGTTCACTAGGAATGCCTCACTCTTGCCCAGGTTGAGTTTGTAACCTGAGAAGCTTCCGAACTCTTTCAGGATCCACATGATTCCTTTCAGTCCTTCCTGTGGCTTTGGGACGTACAGGAGCAGGCCGTCAACATAGAGTGAAACTCTGCTCTCTGTCTCCTCTTTGGATGCCCTTCCAGCTTTTCACGTCCTGCAAGGCAGGGGTACGACTGCTGGTCCCTCCTTGTAGCTGGAAGTATTCAGAGGTGGTGGTGTTAGTTTGAATGCTCGCCTTGAGAGGGTTGTACAGGATTCTCATCTAGGCGGTGAATCCTGCTCCTAGCCCAAACAGTGCCAGTACCTCAAAGAGGTACTTCCGTTCGACTCTGTCGAAGACCTTTTCTGCGTCCAGGGAGAAGATCACCTCTGGTGTTTTCTCCCTGGAGGGGGTCATTATTAAGTTCAAAGCCGCCTGATGTTCGCAGTGAGTTGCCTACCCTTGATAAAGCCCATTTGGTCCTCAGCAACCACCTCTCAGGCGAGTATTTTCGCATCCGCATTATCACCAAAATAGGCCTATATAATCCACGTTCCATCGGGTCTTCGTCTTTCCTGGGTATCAGTATAATTGTGGCCTGCACGAGTGAAGGAGGCAAAGTGCTCCTTGCTAGCGAGTCGGCAAGCATGTCCCTTAGGTGGGGGTCAGGGCCGGTGAAAATTTTTGACAGAAGTTTGAGGGCCTTGAGAACAGATCACGATGGCAGATCCTCAGAATTGTGGGGCTGGCTGAGGGAGTGGATGGTCCGAGGCCAATGGAGTATTTTGCCAAGATGTTCGCGAAGCTGTTGGAGGTGGAGCAGAATGCTATCCCACCCCTCCCACTTTGAGCTGGTTAGGGGCCATTGGTTGCTCCGGCCAAAACCACTGGCAAACAAGTCGCCAAGGGCTGCGATTGTCCGCTTTCATAGCTACCAGATAAAGCAGCAATTCTTGAGATGGGCAGATCGTGAAATGGGAAGGCAGCGGTATTCGTATCTACTAGGATATCACGGTGGAGCTGGAGCAAAGGCTTGTGCGGCCTTTAACAGGGAAATGGCAGCGCTTTTCAGGAGGGGAGTGTGCTTAGGAGTGGTCTACCTGGCAAGGCTGAGGATCGCGCAAAGCTGCAAGGACCATTATTTTGAGATGGTGGAGGAGGCGGAGACATTCATGAAGGCAGCAGATTATGACTGAATTGAGATGGTTGCTGAGACTTTGATGTTGGAGTTGGGATGATGGGGGGGTGTTTCATTGGTGGTGCCCTTTAATTCTTTGAAATCTGTATGGGAGGGGGCGTGGTGTGAAGTGTTCCGCAGGGTGAATGCCACAACTTTGTGTGCGACATTAGAGTTGATTCAAATAAAAGTGGCGCGTAGGGCACATTTAATGAGGTCGAGAATGAGCCGGTTGTTTGAGTGAGTGAGCGGTTTGGGGGGGAGGGGGGGCATCCAATCATGTGCATATCTTTTGGGTCATGTCCTGAGTTGGGGCGATTTGGGGCTCGTTCTTCAACACCATGTCAGCAATCTTGCAAATGGATTTGGAGCCCAATCCCGCTAGGGGCTATATTTTGGGTGTTGGACATGCCGGAGCTAGGGGCGGGAGCGAATGTTTTAGCCTTCACCTCGTTAATTGCTCGCAGGCAGGTGCTGTTGGGGTGGAGATCAGCTTCTCCACCCTGTGCCTCAGTGTGGCTGGGGGATTTAATGGGATTCCTGTACCTTGAAAAAGTTAAGTTCACCTTGAGAGGGGCAATTGATGGGTTTTACAAAAGGTGGCACCCATTCATTCTGTATTTCAAAGAGTTATCATCGTCTGCTGCTAGGGAGGGGTAGGGGAGTAGGGTTCTCGGGGGAGGGGGCGGTGCTTGGGGCACAGGGATTTGTTTTGTGTCTTTTTTGTATTAATTCTGTTTGGGGTGGGGTGTGCTTTCATTTGTATAAAATGTTAAAAACTTAATGAAAATATTTATTTAAAAAAAAAACAAACCCACTGACGCATTTTCTCTCCATAGCTCTGTATCAATCCCGCTCCTCATTCTCCCTCCTTAGCTCTGTATCAAACCCCTACAATCCCCCTGCCCTATTCTCTCAACACAGCTCTGCACCATCCAAAAAATTCCACTGACCCATACTTTCTCCACTTAGCTCTGTTTCAATCCCTCTGCTCCATTCTCTCCCCATAGCTCTGTATCAATTTCAACCAATCCCACTATCCCACTCTTACTCGATAGCTCTGTACCAATTCCAAACAATCCCACTGCCCCATTCTCTCGCCATAACTCCATCTCAATTCCAAACAATCCCTTTGTCCCATTCTCTCTCCATAGTTCTATATCAATCCCAAACAGCGTGTGGGTGGCACGGTGGCACAGTGGTAAGCACTGCTGCCTCACAGCACCAGGGACCCAGGTTCACTTCCATCTTCGGGTGACTGTGTGGAGTTTGCACTTTCTCCCCGTGTCTGCATGGATTTCCTCAGGGTGCTCCGGTTTCCTCCCACAGTCCAAAGATGTGCAGCTTTAGGTGAGTTGGCCAGGTTAAAATTGCCTTTTCGTGTCCAAAGGGTTAGGTGCAGGGATAGGCTGGAATAGTGGGCCTGGGTAGAGTGCTCTTTCCAGGCGTTGGTGCAGTCTCGAAGGATCAAACAGCCTCTTTCTGCACTGTAGGGATTCTATGAATCTGACTGCTCCGTTTTCTCTCCATAGCTCCATTTCAGTCCCAAACAATCCACTGCCCCATTCTCTCTCCTAGCTCTGAATCAATCCCAGAAAAATCCCACTGGCCCATTCTCTCCCCTAGCTCTGAATCAATCCCAGAAAAATCCCACTGGCCCATTCTCTCCCCTAGCTCTGAATCAATCCCAGAAAAATCCCACTGGCCCATTCTCTCCCCTAGCTCTGAATCAATCCCAGAAAAATCCCACTGCCCCATTCTCTCCCCAGAGCTCTAGAAATCCCCCTGTAATCCTCGCCACTTTGTATGCTTTTTTTTAGCTTTTATGCTGTCCTTGACATCCCTCGTCAGCCGTGGATGCCTTGTCCTTCCCTTAGCATGTTTCCTCCTTGGGATGAATTTCTGTTATGCCTCCCTAATAACCGGCAAAAACTCCTGCCATTGCTGTTCCACTGTCTTCCCTGCTAGGCTCCTTCTCCAATCAACTCTGGCTTAATGACTTAATCAACTTAATGAAGAATAGTCAGCATGGTTTTGTCATAGGGAGATCACGTCTTACAAACTTGATTGAATTTTTTGAGTAGGTGACAAGGTGTGTAGATGAGGGTAGTGTGGTTGATATAGCCTGCATGGACTTCATTAAGGCATTAGACAAGGTCTCACTTGGGAGGCTGATCAAGAAGCTAAGGGCAATTTGGCAAACTGGGTCCAAAACTGGTTTTGTGGTGGGAGGCAGAGAGTGCTGGTTGAAGCTTGTTCTTGTGACTAGAAGCTTATGCCCAGTAGTGTTCTGCAGGAATCGATGCCGGGTCCTTTCTTGTTTGTAGTATACATTAATGATCTGGATGTAGGAGGTATGATAAGTAAGTTCGCAGATAACACAAAAATTGGTGGTGTGGTAAATAGTGAGGAGCAACGCCTTAGATTACAGGACGATAGAGACAAGCTGGTTAGATGGGCAGAAGAGTGGCAAATGGAATTTAACCATGAAACGTATGAGGTAATGCATTTTGGGAGGACTAACAAGGCAAGGGAATATATAATGAATGGTCGGACCCTAGAGAATACAGAGGATCAAAGGGACCTTGGTGTGCAGGTTGATAGATCTCTGGACAGTAGATAAGATGGTTAAGAAGGCCAATGGGATTCTTGCCTTTATTAGCCAAAGTATTGAGCGTAAGAGCAGGGAGGTTATGTTGGAACTGCATAAAACGCTGGTTAGGCCCCAGCTGGAATACTGTGTACAGCTCTGGTCACCGCACTATAGAAAGGAAGTGATTGCATTAGAGAGGGTGCAGAGGAAATTCACCAGGATGAAGCCTGGGCTGGAGCGTTTCATCTATCACAAGAGATGGGATAGGCTGGTGTTGTTTTCCCTGGAGCAGAGAAGGCTGAGGGGGGACCTGATTGAGATGTATAACATTTTGAGGGATATACATAAGGTGAACATAAAGGTACTTTTCCCCTTAGTGGAGGGGTCAATAACCAGGGACCAGTTAATTTAACGTCTGATAGACATAGAACATAGAACGATACAGCGCAGTGCAGGCCCTTCGGCCCTCGATGTTGCACCGACATGGAAAAAAAAAACTAAAGGCCATCTAACCTACACTATGCCCTTATCATCCATATGCTTATCCAATAAATTTTTTAATGCCCTCAATGTTGGCGAGTTCACTACTGTTGCAGGTAGGGCATTCCACAGCCTCACCACTCTTTGTGTAAAAAACCCACCTCTGACCTCTGTCCTATATCTATTACCCCTCAATTTAAGGCTATGTCCCCTCGTGCTAGCCACCTCCATCCGCGGGAGAAGGCTCTCGCTGTCCACCCTATCTAACCCTCTGATCATTTTGTATGCCTCTATTAAGTCACCTCTTAACCTTCTTCTCTCTAACGAAAACAACCTCAAGTCCATCAGCCTTTCCTCATAAGATTTTCCCTCCATACCAGGCAACATCCTGGTAAATCTCCTCTGCACCCGTTCCAAAGCTTCCACGTCCTTCCTATAATGAGGCGACCAGAACTGTATGCAATACTCCAAATGCGGCCGTACTAGAGTTTTGTACAACTGCAACATGACCTCATGGCTGCGGAACTCAATCCCTCTACCAATAAAGGCCAACACACCATAGGCCTTCTTCACAACCCTACCAACCTGGATGGCAACTTTCAGGGATCTATGTACATTGACACCGAGATCCCTCTGCTCATCCACACTACCAAGAATTTTACCATTAGCCAAATATTCCGCATTCCTGTTATTCTTTCCAAAGTGAATCACCTCACACTTCTCCACATTAAACTCCATTTGCCACCTCTCAGCCCAGCTCTGCAGCTTATCTATGTCCCTCTGTAACCTGCAACATCCTTCCGCACTGTCTACAACTCCACCGACTTTAGTGTCGTCTGCAAATTTACTCACCCATCCTTCTGCGCCCTCCTCTAGGTCATTTATAAAAATGACAAACAGCAACGGCCCCAGAACAGATCCTTGTGGTACGCCACTCGTAACTGAACTCCATTCTGAACATTTCCCATCAACTACCACTCTCTGTCTTCTTTCAACTAGCCAATTTCTGATCCACATCTCTAAATCACCCTCAATCCCCAGCCTCCGTATTTTCTGCAATAGCCGACCGTGGGGAACCTTATCAAACGCTTTACTGAAATCCATATACACCACATCAACTGCTCTACCCTCGTCTACCTGTTCAGTCACCTTCTCAAAGAACTCGATAAGGTTTGTGAGGCATGACCTACCCTTCACAAAACCATGCTGACTATCCCTAATCATATTATTCCTATCTAGATGATTATAAATCGTATCTTTTATAATCCTCTCCAAGACTTTACCCACCACAGATGTTAGGCTCACCGGCCTATAGTTACCGGGGTTATCTCTACTCCCCTTCTTGAACAAAGGGACCACATTTGCTATCCTCCAGTCCTCTGGCATTATTCCTGTAGCCAATGATGACCTAAAAATCAAAGCCAAAGGCTCAGCAATCTCTTCCCTGGCTTCCCAGAGAATCCTAGGATAAATCCCATCAGGCCCCGGGGACTTATCTATTTTCACCTTGTCCAGAATTGCCAACACTTCTTCCCTACGCACCTCAATGCCATCTATTCTAATAGCCTGGGTCTCAGCATTCTCCTCCACAATATTATCTTTTTCTTGAGTGAATACTGACGAAAAGTATTCATTTAGTATCTCGCTTATCTCCTCAGCCTCCACACACAACTTCCCACCACTGTCCTTGACTGGCCCTACTCTTACCCTAGTCATTCTTTTATTCCTGACATACCTATAGAAAGCTTTTGGGTTTTCCTTGATCCTACCTGCCAAAGACTTCTCATGTCCCCTCCTTGCTCGTCTCAGCTCTCTCTTTAGATCCTTCCTCGCTTCCTTGTAACTATCAAGCGCCCCAACTGAAACTTCACGCCTCATCTTCACATAGGCCTCCTTCTTCCTCTTAACAAGAGATTCCACTTCTTTGGTAAACCACGGTTCCCTCGCTCGACCCCTTCCTCCCTGCCTGACTGGTACGTACTTATCAAGAACATGCAATAGCTGTTCCTTGAACAAGCTCCACATATCCAGTGTGCCCAACCCTTGCAGCCTACTTCTCCAACCAACACATCCTAAGTCATGTCTAATGGCATCATAATTGCCCTTCCCCCAGCTATAACTCTTGCCCTGCGGGGTATACTTATCCCTTTCCATCACTAACGTAAAGGTCACCGAATTGTGGTCACTGTCTCCAAAGTGTTCACCTACCTCCAGATCTAACACCTGGCCTGGTTCATTACCCAAAACCAAATCCAAAGTGGCCTCACCTCTTGTTGGCCTGTCAACATATTGTGTCAGAAAACCCTCCTGCACACATTGTACAAAGAACGACCCATCCAATGTACTCAAACTATATCTTTTCCAGTCAATATTAGGAAAGTTAAAGTCTCCCATAACAACTACCCTGTTACTTTCGCTCTTTTCCAGAATCATCTTCGCCATCCTTTCCTCTACATCTCTAGAACTATTAGGTGGCCTATAGAAAACTCCCAGCAGTGTGACCTCTCCTTTCCTGTTTCTAACCTCAGCCCATACTACCTCGGAAGAAGAGTCCCCATCTTGCATCCTTTCTGCCACCGTAATACTGTCCTTGACTAGCAGCGCCACACCTCCCCCTCTTTTGCCCCCTTCTCTGACCTTACTAAAGCACCTAAACCCCGGAACCTGCAACAACCATTCCTGTCCCTGCTCTATCCATGTCTGTGAAATGGCCACAACATCAAAGTCCCAGGTACCAACCCATGCTGCCAGTTCCCCTACCTTATTTCGTATACTCCTGGCATTGAAATAGACACACTTCAAACCACCGACCTGAACACTGCCGCCCTCCTGCGAAGTCAAATCTGTGCTCCTGACCTCTCTACTCTCAATCTCTCGCACCCCAAAACTACAATCCAGGTTCCCATGCCCCTGCTGAATTAGTTTAAACCCCCCAAAGAGCGCTAACAAATCTCCCCCCCAGGATATTGGTGCCCCTCAGGTTCAGATGTAGACCATCCTGTCTATAGAGGTCCCACCTTCCCCAGAAAGAGCCCCAGTTATCCAGAAATCTGAATCCCTCCCGGCTGCACCATCCCTGTAGCCACGTGTTTAATTGCTCTCTCTCCCTATTCCTCATCTCACTATCACGTGGCACGGGCAACAACCCAGAGATAACAACTCTGTTTGTTCTCGCTCTGAGCTTCCATCCTAGCTCCCTAAAGGCCTGCCTGACATCCTTGTCCCCTTTCCTACCTATGTCGTTAGTGCCAATGTGGACTACGACTTGGGGCTGCTCCCCCTCCCCCTTAAGGACCCGGAAAACACGATCCGAGACATCACGTACCCTTGCACCTGGGAGGCAACATACCAAACGTGAGTCTCTCTCGCTCCCACAAAATCTCCTATCTGTGCCCCTGACTATTGAGTCCCCAATTACTAATGTTCTACTCCTTTCACCCCTTCCCTTCTGAGCAACAGGGACAGACTCTGTGCCAGAGGCCCGTACCCCATTGCTTACCCCTGGTAAGTCATCCCCCACACAAGTATCCAAAACGGTATACTTGTTACTCAGGGGAACGACCGCAGGGGGTCCCTGCACTGACTGCTTCTTCCCAGTCCCTCTTACAGTTACCCATCTATCTCCAGTCTTTGGTGTAACTACTTCCCTGAAGCTCCTATCTATGACCCCCTCTGCCTCCCGAATGATCCGAAGTTCATCCAGCTCATGATGTTGGAAAATTGTTAGAATCAATTATCAAGGGCGTAATATCAGGACATTTGGAAAGCCAAAGCGTTATCCATCAGAGTCAGCATCGTTTTATGAAGGGCAAATCATGTTTGACTAATTTGCTTGAGTTCTTCGAAGATATAACAAGCAAAGTGGATAATGGGGATCCTGTAGATGTAGTCTATCTGGACTTCTGGAAGGCATTTGGTAAGATGCCACACAAAAGGCTAATTCACAAGGTGACATCACATGGGATTAGGGCTCTTTTATCAGCTTGGATAGAAGACTGGCTGACAGACAGGAGACAGAGAGTCGGGATAAATGGATATTTTTCTGGATGGCAAGATGTAACTAGTGGGGTGCCATAGGGTTTGGTCCTTGGGCCCCAGCTATTTACAATCTAGATTAACAACTTGGGTACAGGGATAAAAGGATCTATCGCCAAATTCGCAGATGACACAAAAATGGGTGGGCAGTAGGTTGCAATGAGGTAATAAGAACCTTAGAAATGGATAGGCTAGGAGAGTGGGCCAATATGTGGCAGATGGAGTTGACGTGGAGAAGTGTGGGGTTCTGCATTTTGGTTGAAAAAATGGAAAGGCAACTTATTATCTAAATGAGGAGAGACTTCGGGGTGCTCTGATACAGGGGGATCTGGGTGTCCTCGCGCATGAGTCACAGAAAACGAGCTGCAGGTGCAGCAGATCATAAGGAAAGCAAATGGAATGTTGGCATTTATAGCAAAAGGAATTGAGTATAAAGGTTACAACTATACAAGGCATTGGTAAGACCGCACCTGGAGTATGGTGCACAGTTTTGGTCCCGTTATTTGAGGAAAGATGTAGTGGCATTGGAGGCAGTTCAGAGGAGGTTCACGAGATTGATTCCAGAGATGAGGGGTTTGTTGTATGAGGAGCGATTGAACAATTTAGGCTTATACTCTCCGGAGTTTAGAAGAATGAGGGCAGATCTAAAAGAGCAATACAAGATGCTAAAAGGTATGGATAATTTAGACGAGTGGGTGATGCTTTCTCTTGTGGGGCATTCTACAACGAGAGGTCCATAAGACCATAAGACATAGGAGTGGAAGTAAGGCCATTCGGCCCATCGAGTCCACTCCGCCATTCAATCATGGCTGATGGGCATTTCAACTCCACCTACCAGCATTCTCCCCTTAGCCCTTAATTCCTCGCGACATCAAGAATTTATCTATCTCTGCCTTGAAGCCATTTAGCGTCCCGGCCTCCACTGCACTCCGCGGCAATGAATTCCACAGGCCCACCACTCTCTGGCTGAAGAAATGTCTCCGCATTTCTGTTCTGAATTTACCCCCTCTAATTCTAAGGCTGTGCCCACGGGTCCTCGTCTCCTCGCCTAATGGAAACAGTTTCTTTGCGTCCACCCTTTCTAAGCCATGTATTATCTTGTAAGTTTCTATTAGATCGCCCCTTAACCTTCTAAACTTCAATGAATACAATCCCAGGATCCTCATAATCTTAGAATAAGAAGGAGAAAGTTTAAAACAGATTTAAGGAAATACTACTTGGAACAGTACAGCATAGTACAGGTCCTTTGGCCCACAATGTTGTGCCGATCATTTATCCTAATCTAAGATCAACCTAACCTACACCCCTTCAATTTACTGCTGTCCATGTGCCTGTTTAAGAGTCGCTTTAATGTCCCTAATGACTCTGACTCCACCATCTCCGCTGGCAGTGCATTCCACACACCCACCACTCTCTGTGTAAAGAACCTACCTCTGACATCTCTCCTATACCTTCCTCCAATCACCTTAAAATTACGTCCCCTCGTGGCAGCTATTTCCGCCCTGGGGAAAAGTCTCTAGCTAGCCACTCTATCCATGCCTCTCATCACCTTGTACACCTCTATCAAGTCACCTCTCTTCCTTCTTTGCAGCAATCTCCTCCCTCACTTCCCATAGTAACCTTGAGTATATCCTGTCTGATCCAGGGGACTTACCTATCCTGATGCTTTTCAAAATTTCCAGCACATCCTTCTACTTACTATGAACCTGTTTGAGCCTATTAACCTGGTTCATGCTGTTCTCACAAGTAACTTGGTCCCTCTCTCTCGTGAATACTGCAGCAAAATATTAATTTAGGGTTTCCACCACCTCCTCAGACTCTAGGCATAAGTTCCCTCCACTATCCCTGATCGGCCTACTCTCACTCTGACCACTCTCTTATTTCTCACATAAGTGTAGAATTCCTTGGGGTTTTCCCTAATCCTTCCCGCCAGGACTTTTTCTCACTCCCTTCTAGCTTTCCAAAGTCCATTTTTTGAGTTCCTTCCTTTTAAAAAAAAATGTATTTTATTACAAATGTATCAAAACAGGTTACAGCGAATAAACACCCCGGAAAACATACTTCCAAACAATCAACAATACAGTCTATACAGATTTTTCCCCTTTTTCACCCGCCTCCCCCACAACGAACAGCCCCTCAAACACGGTCACAAAAATCACCCACCTTTCCTCAAACCCCCCCTGAAGAGCCACTTAACCTATACTTTATCTTCTCTAATCGCGGGAAGTCATACAGGTCACCCAACCAAGCCGCTACCCCTGGTGGCGATGCCGACCGCCACTCCAGAAAAATTTGCCACCATGCAATGAAAGAGTCGAAGGCTAAGACATCGGCCTTCCTCCTCTCCATGAGCTCCGGCTTCTCTGAAACCCCAAATATCGCCACTAAAGGGTCCGTGTTCACTTCCTCCTCCACTATCCTGGCTAAAACCGCAAACACTCTCGCCCAGAATCTTCCCAATTTTTCGCAAACCCAAAACATGTGCGCTTGATTCGCTGGCCCCCGCCCACACCTCTCTCACTATTTTGCTACCCCCTGAAAGAACACACTCATTCTCGCCCAAGTCACATGCACCCTGTGCACCATCTTAAACTGTATCAGGCTCATCCTTGCACATGAGGAGATTCCATTTGCCCTAAGCAAGGCCTCACTACATACTCCCCAATTGATCTCCCCTCTCAACTCCGCTTCCCATTTCTCCATGAACTCACTCCCCCTCGGCAGCTCTACCCTCTCCCTTAGCTCCTCAAAATTGGCGAACCCTTTTTCCAAACACAGATCCCTCACCTTGAACAGCCGCACTTCCCTCCACCTCCTGTATACATTATCCTTCCCCCCCTGGCTCAAACCCATGATTCTCGCACAGCGGCGTTAGCACCCTTCCACCCTAAAATGCCTCCTCAACTAATTCCATATCTTCACTGTGGACTGCATCACCAGGTTCATTGAATGTCTACTCAGAGCTATTGGCAACACTCTTTTGAGTTCCTTCCTGGCTAGCTTGTAACCCTCTCGAGCCACCCCAGATCCTTGCTTCCTCAACCTTATGTAAGCTTCCTTCTTCTTGACTTGAAGCGCCACTTCTCTTGTCATCCAAGGCATACCATTCCTGACTTGTCTTAGTGGGACAAACCTATCCAGCATTCGCAGCAAGTGCTCCTTAAATAACCCTCACCTTACTATTGTGCATTTCCCTGAGAACATCTGTTCCCAATTTATGCTCCTCAGCTCCTCTCTAATAGCAGTATAATTTCGCTTCCCCCAATTAAATACCTTCCCATACTGAAATGAAAATGAAATGAAAATCGCTTATTGTCACAAGTAGGCTTCAAATGAAGTTACTGTGAAAAGCCCCTAGTCGCCACATTCCAGCGCCTATTCGGGGAGGCTTTGAACCCGCACTACTGGCCTGCCTTGGTCTGCTTTAAAAGCCAGCTATTTAGCCCTGTGCTAAACCAGCCCCAAGGAATTGTCTGTTCTTATCCCTCTCCATGACTATGGTAAAGGTCAAGGAGATGTGGTCACTTCCACCAAAATGCGCTCCCACCTAGACTTCTGACACCTGGCCTGGTTCGTTGCCAAGCGCCAAATCCAATATCCCCCCCCCCCCCCTCCCCAGTTAGCCTATCTACATATTGAGTCAGGAATCCTTCCTGGACTCACATGACAAAATCTGCTCCATCCAAACTGTTGCTCGTTATGCTTTGCCTTAATTTGCTCTGTTTTAATAACCTTTGCTCTAGAGTCGCCAGGTATCTTTCTGATACCACCACGAGGTTCAAAGCCAAGTGCTGATCAATAACTCAATACACCAGTTAGTAAGTTTGAAATCAAAGCACATTTATTATACACACAGTCAATCACTACTCATGCATAAAATCTACTTACTGAACTATCACTACTACTAAAAGCCTATACTTAGCTACGAATGGCCCACCAGGTCAGAGGAACAATGGCCTTTATCCGGTTCTGATTCTGTTGGCTTGGAGCTGGTATGGAATAGTAGCTAGGAGCGTCTATCTCGTAGCGTGCGTTGATCTGAGACTTACTTGGTTGATGCAGCTGCTAGGCAGGTCTCTTCTCGCTGAGAGCCAAGGCCAAGAAGAAGGAACTGAACTTGGGGACGCTATCTTATAGGCTCCAGGGATTTCGCGCCCTTTTGGGCGGACCCCGGACTTGGTCCCAATTAATTGGACCATGTCTCAATCGTTCTTATCGATTTTCTCCAATACTGGAGTTGTTCCCTGATCGTTGGGTGTTCGTTGGCCTGCCTTTGTTCTAGCTCCCACTGGCGCCGGGGAGTCTGTCTTGGTCCCGATTGTTTCAATGTCTCTTTTTGTCCCTGGAGATCGCTCATTAATATGTTAATGGCTATTGGTTTCGGTTCTGTCTGGGTTCTGCAAATCTTAATACACAGGAAACCTTGCACCTGCTTGTGTTCTCTGTAGTTGTCCAATTTTCCCTATACTCCATATGAGTGTCCAGTTTGAAATCGGGACGTGGCCACCCCAGGTGGCTACAAAACCATTTGCACTAAGGAGGTTCCAGTCAATATTAGGCAAGTTGAAGTCACCCATGACAACAATGGAGCTCAGTGGGCTAGGGCAGCTGGTTTGTGATGCAGATCAAGGCCAACAGTGCAGATTCAATTCCCGTACCAGCAGAGAATTCTGAATTCTTCCTCTGTGTACCCGATCAGTCGCTGGAATGTGGCGACTAGGCTCTTTTCACAGTAACTTCAGTATTAATGTAAGCCAACTTGTGACAATAAAAAGATTATTATTATTATAACTCTGCTGCTTCTGCACCTTTCCAACATCTGCTGCCTAATCTGTTCCTCCATCTGTCTGCTACTATTGGGGGGTCTATAGAAAACTCCCAATAAAGTGACTGCTCCTTTCTTGGGTGGTATTCTCCACAGCTGCACGCTGAAATCATGTTTGGCGCCTGGGCGGAGAATCTAAATTTACCCGTAAATCGTAGCTGGTGCCGCTTCCACGATTCTCCGGTCCCCACAGATTACGTGGCGCAGCTGGGCGACCATTGACAGAGGCACTCTTAGCGATTCTCCGGGCAAAACTGGCCGAGTTCCCGACGGCGTGGTTCCAACCACGTATTGGCCGTCGTTGGACTCCGTCTGCGGCCGCCCTGGTGGGGGGGCTAGAGGATCGAGCAGCGGGAGGGGCCTCATGCGACCGGAAGTGCGCGGACCCGTATCCACGAGAAGCACTTTTGGGTCCTGCCAGCCCTCTGCAGGTAAGAGAATTGATCTTGACTTTAAGGAATGTCAAGAGTGAAACGCCAGCATTTTTACGCTTGCGTGGAGACATAGCCCCATTTTTGGAGAATCCAGCCTCTTGTTTCTGACTTCCACCCATACTGACTCAGTAGACAAACCCTCCTCGACTACCTCCATTTCTGCAGCTGTGATGCACTCCCTAATTAACAGTGCCACTCCCCCTCCTCTTTTACCTCCCTCCCTATTCTTCTCAAAACATCTAAACCCCAGAACATCTAACAACCATTCCAACCCCTGTGAAGTCCATGTAATGGCCACAACATCGTACTTCCAAGTAATGATCCATGCTCTAAATTCACCTCCTTTATTCCTGACACTCCTTGCATTGAAACAGACACATTTTAACCTGTCCCACTGAGTGTAACTTTGCCCTATCAATTGTCTATCCTTCCTCGCAAACTCGCTGCAAACTATTTCTGCCTGTTCAACAGCTACCCTATTCTCTGATCGTAGCTCTGGATCCATCCCCTTGCTAAACCAGTTTAAACCTTCCCGAAGAGCTCCAGCAAACCTCCCGCCCAGGATATTGGTGCCCCTCCAGTTTAGGTGTAACCCATCCTTCATGTACAGGTCCCACCTTCCCCAGAAGGTATCCCAATGTCACACCCAAAGGGTGTGAATCTGTGGAATTTGCTACCCCAGAGTGCGATGGATGCAGGGACAGTGAATAAATTTAAGGAGGAGTTGGACAGATTTTTATTTGGTAATGGGTTGAAGGGTTATGGAGAATGGGCAGGACAGTGGAATTGAGGCCATGATGGGATCAGCCATGATCACACTGATGATAATTAGGCTCAGGAGGCTAAATTTTCTATTCCTGCTTCTAGGTCATGTTTTCTCGGGGAGAGATGCTCTGGCTGATTGTGCAATCCAGCTCTTGGTCTATAACATTGTAGGTGTAAGATCAGGAGCATATCAGCCATGATAGAATGGTGGATTAGACTCGATGGACCGAATGGCCTAATTCTACTCATTTTTTCTTATGAACTTCCTTCTGGTAATGTGGCGACCAGAACTGCACGCAGTATTCCAAATGTGGCCGAACCAAAGTCCTATACAACTGTAACATGACCTGCCGACTCTTGTACTCAATACTCCGTCCGATGAAGGCAAGCATGCTGTATGCTTTCTTGACCACTCTATCGACCTGCGTTGCCACCTTCAGTGTACAATGAACCTGAACTCCCAGATCTCTCTGTCGATCAATTTTCCCCAGGACTCTTCCATTGACCGTATAGTCCGCCCTTGAATTAGATCTTCCAAAATGCATCATCTCGCATTTGCCTGGATTGAACTCTCATCTGCCATTTCTCTGCCCAACTCTCCAATCTATCTATATTTTGCTGTATTCTCTGACAGTCCTCCTCGCTATCTGCAACTCCACCAATCTTAGTATCATCTGCAAACTTGCTAATCAGACCATCTATACTTTCGTCCAGATCATTTATGTAGATCACAAACAACAGTGGTCCGAGCACGGATCCCTGTGGAACACCACTAGACCCCTTTCTCCATTTTGAGACACTCCCTTCCACCACTACTCCGTGTCTCCTGTTGCCCAGCCAATTCTTTATCCATCTAGCTAGTACACCCGGACCCCATGCAACTTCACTGTTTCCATCAACCTGCCATGGGAAACATTATCAAATGCCTTACTAAAGTTCATGTATATGACATCTACAGCCCTTCCCTGATCAATTAACTTTGTCACTTCCTCAAAGAATTCTATTAGGTTTGTAAGACATGACCTTCCCTGCACAAAACCATGCTGCCTATCACTGATAAGTCTATTTTCTTCCAAACGTGAATAGATCCTATCCCTCAGTATCTTCTCTAACAGTTTGCCTACCACTGATGTCAAGCTCACAGGTCTATAATTCCCTGGATTATTCATGCTACCCTTCTTAAACAAAGGGACAACATTAGCAATTCTCCAGTCCTTCGGGACCTCACCCGTGCTCAAGGATGCAGCCAAGATATCTGTTAAGGCCCCAGCTATTTCGGCCCTCGAACCCTCAGTAACCTGGGATAGATCCCATCCGGACCTGGGGACTAGTCCACCTTAATGCCTTTTAGACTACCCAAAACTTCCCCCTTCCTTATGCCAACTTGACCTAGAGTATTTAAACATCCATCCCTATCCTCAACATCCGTCATGTCCCACTCCTTGGTGAATACCAATGCAAAGTACTCATTAAGAATCTCACCCATTTCCTCTGACTCCACGCATAAATTCCCTCTTTTGTCTTTGAGTGGGCCAATCCTTTCTCTAGTTACCCTCTTGCTCCTTATATACGAATAAAAGGCTTTGGGATTTTTCTTAACCCTGTTAGCCAAAGATATTTCATGACCCCTTTTAGCCCTCTTTATTGCACGTTTGAGATTTGTCGCACTTTCCCGATATTCCTCCAAAGCTTCATCAGTTTTAAGTCGCCTAGATCTTATGTATCCTTCCTTTTTCATCTTAGCTAGTCTCACAATTCCACCCATCATCCATGGTTCCCTAATCTTGCCATTTCTATCCCTCATTTTCACAGGGACATGTCTGTCCTGCACTCTAATCAACCTTTCCTTAAAAGACTCCCACTTTTCAAATGTGGATTTACCCTTAAACAGCTGCTCCCAATCCACATTCCCTAGCTCCTGCCGAATTTTGTTATACTTGGCCTTGCCCCAATTTAGCACTCTTCCTTTAGGACCACTCTCGTCTTTGTCCATGAGTATTCTAAAACTTATGGAATTGTGATCGCTATTCCCAAAGTAATCACCGATTGAAACTTCAACCACCTGGCCGGGATCATTCTCCAATACCAGGTCCAGTATGGCTCCTTCCCGAGTTGGACTATTTACATACTGCTCTAAAAAACTCTCCTGGATGCTCCTTCCAAATTTTGCTCCATCTATGCCTCCAACACTACATGAGTCCCATTCAATGTTGGAAAAGTTAAAATCTCCCATCACAACCACCCTATTGCTCCTACATTTTTCTATAATCTGTCTACATATTTGTACCTCTACTTCACGCTCGCTTTTGGGAGGCCTGTAGTAAAGTCCCAACAATGTTACTGCACCCTTCCTATTTCTTAGCTCCACCCATATTGCCTCAGTGCTCGAATCCTCCATCGTGCCCTCCTTAATCACAGCTGTGATATCATCTCTGTTCAGTAATGCAACTCCTCCACCCCTTTTACCTCATTCCCCTCTCATTCCCCTCTCCTGCCAAGGTTCCTCATTGACCCCTCAGTGACCTTACATTGAGAGTTGGCGTTAGCTTCCCTCTATTTTTGTGATGTTCCTTCCTGCTCCCAGATTGTTTAGTCTAGCGTGTCAGGAGTGAAGCTTCCCCGTTTAATGGCTGCTGACTGATCTCATTGCTACATGAATCCCAGCCATTCCTAACTCATCCTGACGGAGGGGATTTCCAGAGGAAAGTGGCTCTTCGTTCTTCAGACTGCATTTCTGCATCTTGCTAACTCCCAATGTTCATCTGCCAGATACTATCCCTCACTTCTTACTCTCTTAAAATGTTGTTTCTATAATTGTAGGTTTCTTTGACTCTGCATTGCAGGTTGTGTCCACTCTGAATTCCCTGCCAACGCTGCCTAGTAACCAGTTACAGCATTAATTGGTCAGAGAGAATAGGAGCACAATGTGAGGTGGGGCATAGCCTGCGATGCAACAGACTGATTGCCAAGTGGAGGTCGGGGGGTCAGATATTTATTACTGTTCAACAACAGATGTTGTTCCCATTACAGAGACCTGGTTAAGGGAAGGACAGGATTGACAGCTAAACATTCCAGGTTTTAGATGCTTCAGGCGGGATAGAGGGGGATGTAAATGGGGCAGCGGAGTTGCGCTACTGGTTAGGGAGAATATCACAGCTGTACTGCGGGAGGACACCTCAGAGGGCAGCGAGGCTATATGGGTAGAGATCAGGAATAAGAAGGGTGCAGTCACAATGTTGGGGGTTTACTAAAATGCCTCCCAACAGCCAGCGGGAGATAGAGGAGCAGATAGGTGGACAGATTTTGGAAAGGACTAAAAGCAACAGGGTTGTTGTGATGGGTGACTTTAACTTCCCCAATATTGACTGGGACTCACATAGTGCTAGGGGCTTGGACGGGGTAGAGTTTGTAGGAAGCATCCAGGAGGGCTTCTTAAAACAATATGTAGATAGTCCAACTCGGGAAGGGGCTGCACTGGACCTGATATTGGGGAATGACCACAATTCAGTAAGTTTTAAAGTGCTGGTGGACAAGGATAAGAGTGGTCCTAGGGTGAATGTGCTAAATTGGGGTACGGCTAATTCTAACAATATTCGGCAGGAACTGAAGAAATAGATTGGGGGGAGGATTTTTAAGGATAAATCAACATCTGACATGTGGGAGGCTTTCAAATATCAGTTGAAAGGAATTCAGGACCGGCATGTTCCTGTGTGGAAGAAGGATAAATACGGCAAATTTCACGATCCTTGGAGATGAGAGATATTGTAGGCCTTGTCAAAGAGAAAAAGGAGGCATTTGTCAGGTCTAGAAGGCTGGGAACAGCGAAGCCTGTGTGGAATATAAGGAAAGTAGGAAGGAACTTAAGCAAGGAGTCAGGAGGGCTAAAAGGGGTCACGAAAATGGCAAATAGGGTTCAGAAAAATCCCAAGGCTTTTTACACGTACATAAAAAGCAAGAGGGTAGCCAGGGAAAGGGTTGGCCCACCGAAGGATAGGCAAGGTAATCTATGCGTGAGCAAGAGGAAATGAGCGAGGTACTAATTGAATACTTTGCATCAGTGTTCACCAAAGAGAAGGAATTGGTGAATTGGTGGATGTTGAGTCTGGAGAAGGGTGTGTAGATAGCCTGGGTCACATTGAGATCCAAAAAGACGAGGTGTTGGGCGTGTTGAAAAATATTAAGGTGGATATGTCCCCTGGGTCTGATGGGATCTACCCCAGAATACTGAAGGAGGCAAGAGAGGAAATTGCTGAGGCCTTGACAGAAATCTTTGGATCCTCACTGTCTTCAGGTGATATCCCGGAGGACTGGAGAATAGGCAATGTCGTTCCTTTCTTTAAGAAGAGTAGCAAGGATAATCCAGGGAACTACAGGCTGGTGAGCCTTACGTCAGTGATAGGGAAATTACTGGAGAGAATTCTTCGAGACAGGATCTACTCCCATTGGGAAGCAAGTAGTCGTATTAGCGAGAGGCAGCACTGTTTTGTGAAGGGGAGGTCGTGTCTCACTAACTTGATAAGAGTTTTTCGAAGATGTCACAAAGATGATTGATGCAGGTAGGGCAGTGGATGTTGTCTATATTGACTTCAGTAAGGCCTTTGACAAGGTCCCTCATGGCAGACTGGTATAAGGGTGAAGTCACACAGGATCAGAGGTGAGCTGGCAAGGTGGATACAGAACTGGCTAGGTCATAGAAGGCAGAGAGTAGCAATGGAAGGGTGCTTTTCTGATTGGAGGGCTGTGATTAGTGGGGTTCCGCAGGGATCAGTTCTGGGTCCTTTGCTGTTCGTAGTATATACAAATGATTTGGAGGAAAATGTAACTGGTCTGATTAGTAAGTTTGCGGACGACACAAAGGTTGGTGGAATTGCGGATAGCGATAAGGACTGTCAGAGGATACAGCAGGATTTAGATCGTTTGGACACTCGGGCAGTGAGATGGGAGATGGCGTTTAATTCGGACAAATGTGAGGTGATGCATTTTGGAAGGTCTGAATCATGTCGGGAATATACAGTAAATGGTAGAACCCTCAAGAGTATTGACAGTCAGAGAGATGTTGGTGTACAGGTCCACAGGTCACTGAAAGAGGTAACACGTAGAACATAGAGAAATACAGCACAGAACAGGACAGCACGGTAGCATTGTGGATAGCACAATCGCTTAACAGTTCCAGGGTCCCAGGTTCGATTCCGGCTTGGGTCACTGTCTGTGCGGAGTCTGCACATCCCCCCTGTGTGTGCGTGGGTTTCCTCTGGGTGCTCCGGTTTCCTCCCACAGTCCAAAGATGTGCAGGTTAGGTGGATTGGCCATGATAAATTGCCCTTAGTGTCCAAAATTGCCCTTAGTGTTGGGTGGGGTTACTGGGTTATAGGGATAGGGTGGAGGTGCTCTTTCCAGGAGCCGGTGCAGACTCGATGGGCCGAATGGCTTCCTTCTGCACTGTAAATTGTATGATGAACAGGCCCTTCGGCCCACGATGTTGTGCCGAACTTTTGTCCTAGGTTAATCATAGATCATAGAATTTTGGACACTAAGGGCAAGTTATCATGGCCAATCCACCCAACCTGCACATCTTTGGACTTTGGACATGTGGAGAAGGTAGTCAAGAAGGCATATGGCATGCTTGTCTTCATTGTCCGGGGCATTGAGTATAAAAATTGGCAAGTCATGTTGCAGCTGTATAGAACCTTGGTTAGGCCACACTTGGAGTATAGTGTTCAATTCTGGTCACCTCACTACCAGAGGATGTGAGAGGGTACAGAAGTGATTTACCAGGATGTTGCCTGGTATGGAGGGCATTAGCTATGAGGAGCGGTTGAATAAACTTGGTTTCTTCTCACTGGAACGACGGAGGTTGAGGGGAAACCTGATAGAGGTCTACAAAATTATGAGGGGCATAGACAGAGTGGATAGTCAGAGACTTTTTCCCAGGGTAGAGGGGTCAATTGCTTGAGGGCATAGGTTTAAGGTTCGAGGGGCAAGGTTTAGAGGCGATGTGCTGTACTTTTCCTTGTTCTTTGTTCAGGGTCTCCGGAGTGATCAGTGAGTTGTGAACAGTTACATCTGCACTATCCACTAGCTGCTTTCAGCGCCGTTACTATTCTCTGCTGACATGAAACATTTGCCCATATTTGGTTTCTTATTCCTTCCCCTGTTTCCTGTGTAGTGTGTTTTACACAGAGTTCTCAGACACAGAAACCTGGTTCAAGATGAGGGTCAGGTCTGAGTGTTGTTGCCTTTGACCCTGGTTGAAGCATAAGGCTGTCAGTGGAGGGGTGCATGGCAGTCAGGAACTGGTGCTTCTCAGTTAAGTGTGGGATAGGATCCAATTGCTTACATCACTGAGGTGACCGCCCAGAATTAGAGCTGAACTGGCCCTGCTCGTCAGACCTGCCAAACCACCACTTTCACAATATCCCTCAGGCACAACAGGTTCAACCTACAAAAGGATTCCAACACAAAGCTCCTGAGAGTCAAACCCTCCTTGCCTAAAGAAACAAAGGCAAAGGTAGGGGATCCTGTGACACAGAAACATGGGTAGCTGAACACACAAATAGGCCACTTCGCTCAGCTTGTCACTGTAGATGTTTATGCTCCATTCGAGTCTCCTTGTTTTCAGAAGAAATCAACATTTTACAGGGTCGAGGCAGGAATTCACAGTTCCACAGTTATAGATCACCTTTGGAGTAACTGGACAGGGTAATGAGAATTGTCAATTTCTCCTTCTTCAGCTCCTTTAGAAGTGGGTGTTGGGCACCAGCCACTATTAACATCTTCCCAAGCTGTCGTCTTGTCTTCTGATCCTCTGTTTGACGGTTCAAATCTCCCTTTTACACCTCGTTGACAATCGCAAAGCCACAGTTTATTCTTGTACATGTCATCAGTAAATACTTTGATTAAAAATAGAGAAAATAAAGCAAATGATGTTCCCTTGCACAAGACTGGGTGATCAGCGGTGTTATGGGAGGACTGGGCCCTCAATTTTCGGAGGTGTAATGAATGGCTGATAGCTCCAAGAAATTCATAAAGGATTCGCTATTTTTGATGCGAGGTTATGGATATAAATGTTTGTTTATATGAGGCAATAAGAATAATGAGGGAAATAAATGTGTTGTATCGGCTTTCATTAATGACTTTTTTAATATAGTGAGATCAACAATAGATGCTTCGAACTTAATTAATCTCAGCCTGGGGGTCCTGAGGTCTGCCCATGGGTGATACTGGGAGGGTGGCATGGTGGGTGTGAGGGTAAAGGATGGTGGGTTAGCATGAGTTCGTATGACATTCACATTCGGATGAGAAGGGGGATGGGATGAGTGGGGAGGTCATGACAGAGCAGACAGTTGTGCAGCCTATAAGACGTCTTGTGGATGAATGGAGAGGTAGAGCTTGGCATGGAATGTATGAGGAGCCTTTGGGCAGAGGGCTATAGAATGGCTTGGAGTGTATAGGGGCCAGGGGTGTGGGTGGGCCTGGAATTGCCATAATCTGTCAGCGGGGCTGTAAGGGAATATGGGGCTGGGTGGCGAGCACGGTTGGCATATGTGGGTGTGAGCGATTATGATTACGCAGAGCAATGTTTAACAGAACCGGGACAAAGTGCCAGAGAAACTCGGGGCATTTTGAGCAACCAGCTTCAGCATTGCATCTGGATCAGTGCGCTGTGTGGACACTGGGCGATCAGTGCGCTGTGTGGACACTGGGCGATCAGTGCGCTGTGTGGACAGTGGGCGATCAGTGCGCTATGTGGACACTGGACGATCAGTGCGCTGTGTGGACACTGGCCGATCAGTGCGCTGTGTGGACACTGGGCGATCAGTGCGCTGTGTGGACACTGGGCGATCAGTGGGCTGTGTGGACACTGGGCGATCAGGGCGCTGTGTGGACACTGGGCGATCAGGGTGCTGTGTGGATACTGGGTGATCAGTGCGCTGTGTGGACACTGGACGATCAGTGCGCTGTGTGGACACTGGGCGATCAGTGCGCTGTGTGGACACTGGGCGATCAGTGCGCTGTGTGGACACTGGGCGATCAGTGCGCTGTGTGGACACTGGGCGATCAGTGCGCTGTGTGGACACTGGGCGATCAGTGGGCTGTGTGGACACTGGGCGATCAGTGGGCTGTGTGGACACTGGGCGATCAGTGCGCTGTGTGGACACTGGGCGATCAGTGCGCTGTGTGGACACTGGGCGATCAGTGCGCTGTGTGGACACTGGGCGATCAGTGCGCTGTGTGGACACTGGGCGATCAGTGCGCTGTGTGGACACTGGACGATCAGTGCGCTGTGTGGACACTGGACGATCAGTGCGCTGTGTGGACACTGGGCGATCAGTGCGCTGTGTGGACACTGGGCGATCAGTGCGCTGTGTGGACACTGGGCGATCAGTGCGCTGTGTGGACACTGGGCGATCAGTGCGCTGTGTGGACACTGGGCGATCAGTGCGCTGTGTGGACACTGGGCGATCAGTGCGCTGTGTAGACACTGGGCGATCAGTGCGCTGTGTGGACACTGGGCGATCAGTGCGCTGTGTGGACACTGGGCGATCAGTGGGCTGTGTGGACACTGGGCGATCAGTGGGCTGTGTGGACACTGGGCGATCAGTGCGCTGTGTGGACACTGGACGATCAGTGCGCTGTGTGGACACTGGACGATCAGTGCGCTGTGTGGATACTGGGCGATCAGTGGGCTGTGTGGACACTGGGCGATCAGTGCGCTGTGTGGACACTGGGCGATCAGTGCGCTGTGTGGATACTGGGCGATCAGTGCGCTGTGTGGACACTGGGCGATCAGTGCGCTGTGTGGACACTGGACGATCAGTGCGCTGTGTGGACACTGGGCGATCAGTGCGCTGTGTGGACAGTGGGCGATCAGTGCGCTGTGTGGATACTGGGTGATCAGTGCGCTGTGTGGATACTGGGTGATCAGTGCGCTGTGTGGACACTGGGCGATCAGTGCGCTGTGTGGACACTGGGCGATCAGTGCGCTGTGTGGACACTGGGCGATCAGTGCTCTGTGTGGACAGTGGGTGATCAGTGCGCTGTGTGGATACTGGGCGATCAGTGCGCTGTGTGGACACTGGGCGATCAGTGCGCTGTGTGGACACTGGACGATCAGTGCGCTGTGTGGACACTGGGCGATCAGTGCGCTGTGTGGACACTGGGCGATCAGTGCGCTGTGTGGACACTGGGCGATCATTGCGCTGTGTGGACACTGGGCGATCAGTGCGCTGTGTGGATACTGGGCGATCAGTGCGCTGTGTGGACACTGGGCGATCAGTGCGCTGTGTGGACACTGGGCGATCAGGGCGCTGTGTGGACACTGGGCGATCAGGGCGCTGTGTGGACACTGGGCGATCAGTGCGCTGTGTGGACACTGGGCGATCAGGGCGCTGTGTGGATACCGGGCGAACAGTGCGCTGTGTGGACACTGGGCGATCATTGCGCTGTGTGGACACTGGGCGATCAGTGCGCTGTGTGGACACTGGGCGATCAGTGCGCTGTGTGGACACTGGGCGATCAGTGCGCTGTGTGGACACTGGGCGATCAGTGCGCTGTGTGGACACTGGGCGATCAGGGCGCTGTGTGGACACTGGGCGATCAGTGCGCTGTGTGGACACTGGGCGATGAGTGCGCTGTGTGGACAGTGGGCGATCAGTGCGCTGTGTGGACACTGGGCGATGAGTGCGCTGTGTGGACAGTGGGCGATCAGTGCGCTGTGTGGACACTGGCCGATCAGTGCGCTGTGTGGACAGTGGGCGATCAGTGCGCTGTGTGGACACTGGGCGATCAGTGCGCTGTGTGGACACTGGGCGATCAGTGCGCTGTGTGGACACTGGACGATCAGTGCGCTGTGTGGACACTGGGCGATCAGTGCGCTGTGTGGACACTGGACGATCAGTGCGCTGTGTGGACACTGGGCGATCAGTGCGCTGTGTGGACACTGGGCGATCAGTGGGCTGTGTGGACACTGGGCGATCAGTGCGCTGTGTGGACACTGGGCGATCAGTGCGCTGTGTGGATACCGGGCGATCAGTGCGCTGTGTGGACACTGGGCGATCAGTGTGCTGTGTGGACACTGGGCGATCAGTGCGCTGTGTGGACACTGGACGATCAGTGCGCTGTGTGGACACTGGACGATCAGTGCGCTGTGTGGACACTGGGCGATCAGTGCGCTGTGTGGACACTGGGCGATCAGTGCGCTGTGTGGACACTGGGCGATCAGTGCGCTGTGTGGACACTGGGCGAACAGTGCGCTGTGTGGATACTGGGCGATCAGTGCGCTGTGTGGATACTGGGCGAACAGTGCGCTGTGTGGACACTGGGCGATCAGTGCGCTGTGTGGACACTGGGCGATCAGTGCGCTGTGTGGACACTGGGCGATCAGTGCGCTGTGTGGACACTGGACGATCAGTGCGCTGTGTGAACACTGGGCGATCAGTGCGCTGTGTGGACACTGGGCGGTCAGTGCGCTGTCTGGACACTGGGCGATCAGTGCGCTGTGTGGACACTGGGCGATCAGGGCGCTGTGTGGACACTGGGCGATCAGTGCGCTGTGTGGACACTGGACGATCAGTGCGCTGTGTGGACACTGGGCGATCAGTGCGCTGTGTGGACACTGGGCGATCAGTGCGCTGTGTGGACAGTGGGTGATCAGTGCGCTGTGTGGACACTGGGCGATCAGTGCGCTGTGTGGACACTGGGCGATCAGTGCGCTGTGTGGACACTGGGTGATCAGTGCGCTGTGTGGACACTGGGCGATCAGTGCGCTGTGTGGACACTGGGCGATCAGTGCGCTGTGTGGATACTGGGCGATCAGTGGGCTGTGTGGACACTGGGCGATCAGTTCGCTGTGTGGACACTGGGCGATCAGTGCGCTGTGTGGATACTGGGCGATCAGTGCGCTGTGTGGATACCGGGCGATCAGTGCGCTGTGTGGATACTGGGCGAACAGTGCGCTGTGTGGACACTGGGCGATCAGTGCGCTGTGTGGACACTGGGCGATCAGTGCGCTGTGTGGACACTGGGCGATCAGTGCGCTGTGTGGACACTGGGCGATCAGTGCGCTGTGTGGACACTGGACGATCAGTGCGCTGTGTGAACACTGGGCGGTCAGTGCGCTGTGTGGACACTGGGCGGTCAGTGCGCTGTCTGGACACTGGGCGATCAGTGCGCTGTGTGGACACTGGGCGATCAGGGCGCTGTGTGGACACTGGGCGATCAGTGCGCTGTGTGGACACTGGACGATCAGTGCGCTGTGTGGACACTGGGCGATCAGTGCGCTGTGTGGACACTGGGCGATCAGTGCGCTGTGTGGACAGTGGGTGATCAGTGCGCTGTGTGGACACTGGGCGATCAGTGCGCTGTGTGGACACTGGGCGATCAGTGCGCTGTGTGGACACTGGGCGATCAGTGCGCTGTGTGGACACTGGGCGATCAGTGCGCTGTGTGGACACTGGGCGATCAGTGCGCTGTGTGGATACTGGGCGATCAGTGCGCTGTGTGGACACTGGGCGATCAGTGCGCTGTGTGGACACTGGGCGATCAGTGCGCTGTGTGGATACTGGGCGATCAGTGCGCTGTGTGGACACTGGGCGATCAGTGCGCTGTGTGGATACCTGGGCGATCAGTGCGCTGTGTGGACACTGGGACGATCAGTGCGCTGTGTGGACACTGGGCGATCAGTGCGCTGTGTGGACACTGGGCGATCAGTGCGCTGTGTGGACACTGGGCGATCAGTGCGCTGTGTGGACACTGGGCGATCAGTGCGCTGTGTGGACACTGGGCGATCAGTGCGCTGTGTGGACACTGGGCGATCAGTGCGCTGTGTGGACACTGGGCGATCAGTGCGCTGTGTGGACACTGGGCGATCAGTGCGCTGTGTGGACACTGGGCGATCAGTGCGCTGTGTGGATACTGGGCGATCAGTGCGCTGTGTGGATACCTGGGCGATCAGTGCGCTGTGTGGACACTGGGCGATCAGTGCGCTGTGTGGACACTGGGCGATCAGTGCGCTGTGTGGACACTGGGCGATCAGTGCGCTGTGTGGACACTGGGCGATCAGTGCGCTGTGTGGACACTGGGCGATCAGTGCGCTGTGTGGACACTGGGCGATCAGTGCGCTGTGTGGACACTGGGCGATCAGTGCGCTGTGTGGACACTGGGCGATCAGTGCGCTGTGTGGACACTGGGCGATCAGTGCGCTGTGTGGACACTGGGACGATCAGTGCGCTGTGTGGACACTGGGCGATCAGTGCGCTGTGTGGATACTGGGCGATCAGTGCGCTGTGTGGATACTGGGCGATCAGTGCGCTGTGTGGACACTGGGCGATCAGTGCGCTGTGTGGATACTGGGCGATCAGTGCGCTGTGTGGACACTGGGCGATCAGTGCGCTGTGTGGACACTGGGCGATCAGTGCGCTGTGTGGACACTGGACGATCAGTGCGCTGTGTGGACACTGGGCGATCAGTGCGCTGTGTGGACACTGGGCGATCAGTGCGCTGTGTGGACACTGGGCGATCAGTGCGCTGTGTGGACACTGGGCGATCAGTGCGCTGTGTGGACACTGGGCGATCAGTGCGCTGTGTGGACACTGGGCGATCAGTGCGCTGTGTGGACACTGGGCGATCAGTGCGCTGTGTGGACACTGGGCGATCAGTGCGCTGTGTGGACACTGGGCGATCAGTGCGCTGTGTGGACACTGGGCGATCAGTGCGCTGTGTGGACACTGGGCGATCAGTGCGCTGTGTGGACACTGGGCGATCAGTGCGCTGTGTGGATACTGGGCGATCAGTGCGCTGTGTGGACACTGGGCGATCAGTGCGCTGTGTGGACACTGGGCGATCAGTGCGCTGTGTGGACACTGGGCGATCAGTGCGCTGTGTGGATACTGGGCGATCAGTGCGCTGTGTGGACACTGGGCGATCAGTGCGCTGTGTGGACACTGGGCGATCAGTGCGCTGTGTGGACACTGGGCGATCAGTGCGCTGTGTGGACACTGGGCGATCAGTGCGCTGTGTGGACACTGGGCGATCAGTGCGCTGTGTGGACACTGGGCGATCAGTGCGCTGTGTGGACACTGGGCGATCAGTGCGCTGTGTGGACACTGGGCGATCAGGGCGCTGTGTGGACACTGGGCGATCAGTGCGCTGTGTGGACACTGGGCGATCAGTGCGCTGTGTGGACACTGGGCGATCAGTGCGCTGTGTGGACACTGGGCGATCAGTGCGCTGTGTGGACACTGGGCGATCAGTGCGCTGTGTGGACACTGGGCGATCAGTGCGCTGTGTGGACACTGGGCGATCAGTGCGCTGTGTGGACACTGGGCGATCAGTGCGCTGTGTGGACACTGGGCGATCAGTGCGCTGTGTGGACACTGGGCGATCAGTGCGCTGTGTGGACACTGGGCGATCAGTGCGCTGTGTGGACACTGGGCGATCAGTGCGCTGTGTGGACACTGGGCGATCAGTGCGCTGTGTGGACACTGGGCGATCAGTGCGCTGTGTGGACACTGGGCGATCAGTGCGCTGTGTGGACACTGGGCGATCAGTGCGCTGTGTGGACACTGGCCGATCAGTGCGCTGTGTGGACACTGGCCGATCAGTGCGCTGTGTGGACACTGGGCGATCAGTGCGCTGTGTGGATACTGGGCGATCAGTGCGCTGTGTGGACACTGGGCGATCAGTGCGCTGTGTGGACACTGGGCGATCAGTGCGCTGTGTGGATACTGGGCGATCAGTGCGCTGTGTGGACACTGGGCGATCAGTGCGCTGTGTGGACACTGGACGATCAGTGCGCTGTGTGGACACTGGGCGATCAGTGCGCTGTGTGGACACTGGGCGATCAGTGCGCTGTGTGGACACTGGGCGATCAGTGCGCTGTGTGGACACTGGGCGATCAGTGCGCTGTGTGGACACTGGGCGATCAGTGCGCTGTGTGGACACTGGGCGATCAGTGCGCTGTGTGGACACTGGGCGATCAGTGCGCTGTGTGGATACTGGGCGATCAGTGCGCTGTGTGGATACTGGGCGATCAGTGCGCTGTGTGGATACTGGGCGATCAGTGCGCTGTGTGGACACTGGGCGATCAGTGCGCTGTGTGGACACTGGGCGATCAGTGCGCTGTGTGGATACTGGGCGATCAGTGCGCTGTGTGGACACTGGGCGATCAGTGCGCTGTGTGGATACTGGGCGATCAGTGCGCTGTGTGGACACTGGGCGATCAGTGCGCTGTGTGGACACTGGGCGATCAGTGCGCTGTGTGGATACCTGGGCGATCAGTGCGCTGTGTGGACACTGGGCGATCAGTGCGCTGTGTGGATACTGGGCGATCAGTGCGCTGTGTGGACACTGGGCGATCAGTGCGCTGTGTGGACACTGGGCGATCAGTGCGCTGTGTGGACACTGGGCGATCAGTGCGCTGTGTGGACACTGGGCGATCAGTGCGCTGTGTGGATACCTGGGCGATCAGTGCGCTGTGTGGACACTGGGCGATCAGTGCGCTGTGTGGACACTGGGCGATCAGTGCGCTGTGTGGACACTGGGCGATCAGTGCGCTGTGTGGACACTGGGCGATCAGTGCGCTGTGTGGACACTGGGCGATCAGTGCGCTGTGTGGACACTGGGCGATCAGTGCGCTGTGTGGACACTGGGCGATCAGTGCGCTGTGTGGACACTGGGCGATCAGTGCGCTGTGTGGACACTGGGCGATCAGTGCGCTGTGTGGACACTGGGCGATCAGTGCGCTGTGTGGATACTGGGCGATCAGTGCGCTGTGTGGACACTGGGCGATCAGTGCGCTGTGTGGACACTGGGCGATCAGTGCGCTGTGTGGACACTGGGCGATCAGTGCGCTGTGTGGACACTGGGCGATCAGTGCGCTGTGTGGACACTGGGCGATCAGTGCGCTGTGTGGACACTGGGCGATCAGTGCGCTGTGTGGACACTGGGCGATCAGTGCGCTGTGTGGATACTGGGCGATCAGTGCGCTGTGTGGACACTGGGCGATCAGTGCGCTGTGTGGATACTGGGCGATCAGTGCGCTGTGTGGACACTGGGCGATCAGTGCGCTGTGTGGATACTGGGCGATCAGTGCGCTGTGTGGACACTGGGCGATCAGTGCGCTGTGTGGACACTGGGCGATCAGTGCGCTGTGTGGACACTGGGCGATCAGTGCGCTGTGTGGACACTGGGCGATCAGTGCGCTGTGTGGACACTGGGACGATCAGTGCGCTGTGTGGACACTGGGCGATCAGTGCGCTGTGTGGACACTGGGCGATCAGTGCGCTGTGTGGACACTGGGCGATCAGTGCGCTGTGTGGACACTGGGCGATCAGTGCGCTGTGTGGACACTGGGCGATCAGTGCGCTGTGTGGACACTGGGCGATCAGTGCGCTGTGTGGACAGTGGACGATCAGTGCGCTGTGTTGACACTTGGCGATCAGTGCGCTGTGTGGACACTGGACGATCAGTGCGCTGTGTGGACACTGGGCGATCAGTGCGCTGTGTGGACACTGGGCGATCAGTGCGCTGTGTGGACACTTGGCGATCAGTGCGCTGTGTGGACACTGGACGATCAGTGCGCTGTGTGGACACTGGACGATCAGTGCGCTGTGTGGACACTGGGCGATCAGTGCGCTGTGTGGACACTGGGCGATCAGTGCGCTGTGTGGACACTGGACGATCAGTGCGCTGTGTGAACACTGGGCGATCATTGCGCTGTGTGGATACTGGGCGATCATTGCGCTGTGTGGACACTGGGCGATCAGTGTGCTGTGTGGATACTGGGCGATCAGTGCGCTGTGTGGACACTGGGCGATCAGTGTGCTGTGTGGATACTGGGCGATCAGTGCGCTGTGTGGACACTGGGCGATCAGTGCGCTGTGTGGGCACTGGGCGATCAGTGCGCTGTGTGGACACTGGGCGATCAGTGCGCTGTGTGGACACTGGGCGATCAGTGCGCTGTGTGGACACTGGGCGATCAGTGCGCTGTGTGGACACTGGGCGATCAGTGCGCTGTGTGGACACTGGGCGATCAGTGCGCTGTGTGGACGCTGGGCGATCAGTGCGCTGTGTGGACGCTGGGCGATCAGGGCGCTGTGTGGACACTGGGCGATCAGTGCGCTGTGTGGAAACTGGGCGATCAGTGCGCTGTGTGGACACTGGGCGATCAGTGCGCTGTGTGGACACTGGGCGATCAGTGCGCTGTGTGGACACTGGGCGATCAGTGCGCTGTGTGGACACTGGGCGATCAGTGCGCTGTGTGGACACTGGGCGATCAGTGCGCTGTGTGGACACTGGGCGATCAGTGCGCTGTGTGGACACTGGGCGATCAGTGCGCTGTGTGGACACTGGGCGATCAGTGCGCTGTGTGGACACTGGGCGATCAGTGCGCTGTGTGGACACTGGGCGATCAGTGCGCTGTGTGGACACTGGGCGATCAGTGCGCTGTGTGGACACTGGGCGATCAGTGCGCTGTGTGGACACTGGGCGATCAGTGCGCTGTGTGGACACTGGGCGATCAGTGCGCTGTGTGGACACTGGGCGATCAGTGCGCTGTGTGGACACTGGCGATCAGTGCGCTGTGTGGACACTGGGCGATCAGTGCGCTGTGTGGACACTGGGCGATCAGTGCGCTGTGTGGACACTGGGCGATCAGTGCGCTGTGTGGACACTGGGCGATCAGTGCGCTGTGTGGACACTGGGCGATCAGTGCGCTGTGTGGACACTGGGCGATCAGTGCGCTGTGTGGACACTGGGCGATCAGTGCGCTGTGTGGACACTGGGCGATCAGTGCGCTGTGTGGACACTGGGCGATCAGTGCGCTGTGTGGACACTGGGCGATCAGTGCGCTGTGTGGACACTGGGCGATCAGTGCGCTGTGTGGACACTGGGCGATCAGTGCGCTGTGTGGACACTGGGCGATCAGTGCGCTGTGTGGACACTGGCGATCAGTGCGCTGTGTGGACACTGGGCGATCAGTGCGCTGTGTGGATACTGGGCGATCAGTGCGCTGTGTGGACACTGGGCGATCAGTGCGCTGTGTGGACACTGGGCGATCAGTGCGCTGTGTGGACACTGGGCGATCAGTGCGCTGTGTGGACACTGGGCGATCAGTGCGCTGTGTGGACACTGGGCGATCAGTGCGCTGTGTGGACACTGGGCGATCAGTGCGCTGTGTGGACACTGGGCGATCAGTGCGCTGTGTGGACACTGGGCGATCAGTGCGCTGTGTGGACACTGGACGATCAGTGCGCTGTGTGGACACTGGGCGATCAGTGCGCTGTGTGGACACTGGGCGATCAGGGCGCTGTGTGGACACTGGGCGATCAGTGCGCTGTGTGGACACTGGGCGATCAGTGCGCTGTGTGGACACTGGGCGATCAGTGCGCTGTGTGGACACTGGGCGATCAGTGCGCTGTGTGGATACTGGGCGATCAGTGCGCTGTGTGGACACTGGGCGATCAGTGCGCTGTGTGGACACTGGGCGATCAGTGCGCTGTGTGGACACTGGGCGATCAGTGCGCTGTGTGGACACTGGGCGATCAGTGCGCTGTGTGGACACTGGGCGATCAGTGCGCTGTGTGGACACTGGGCGATCAGTGCGCTGTGTGGACACTGGGCGATCAGTGCGCTGTGTGGACACTGGGCGATCAGTGCGCTGTGTGGACACTGGGCGATCAGTGCGCTGTGTGGACACTGGGCGATCAGTGCGCTGTGTGGACACTGGGCGATCAGTGCGCTGTGTGGACACTGGGCGATCAGTGCGCTGTGTGGACACTGGGCGATCAGTGCGCTGTGTGGATACTGGGCGATCAGTGCGCTGTGTGGACACTGGGCGATCAGTGCGCTGTGTGGACACTGGGCGATCAGTGCGCTGTGTGGACACTGGGCGATCAGTGCGCTGTGTGGACACTGGGCGATCAGTGCGCTGTGTGGACACTGGGCGATCAGTGCGCTGTGTGGACACTGGGCGATCAGTGCGCTGTGTGGACACTGGGCGATCAGTGCGCTGTGTGGACACTGGGCGATCAGTGCGCTGTGTGGACACTGGGCGATCAGTGCGCTGTGTGGACACTGGGCGATCAGTGCGCTGTGTGGACACTGGGCGATCAGTGCGCTGTGTGGACACTGGGCGATCAGTGCGCTGTGTGGACTACTGGGCGATCAGTGCGCTGTGTGGACACTGGGCGATCAGTGCGCTGTGTGGACACTGGGCGATCAGTGCGCTGTGTGGACACTGGGCGATCAGTGCGCTGTGTGGACACTGGGACGATCAGTGCGCTGTGTGGACACTGGCGATCAGTGCGCTGTGTGGACACTGGGCGATCAGTGCGCTGTGTGGACACTGGCGATCAGTGCGCTGTGTGGACACTGGGCGATCAGTGCGCTGTGTGGACACTGGGCGATCAGTGCGCTGTGTGGACACTGGGCGATCAGTGCGCTGTGTGGACACTGGGCGATCAGTGCGCTGTGTGGACACTGGGCGATCAGTGCGCTGTGTGGACACTGGGCGATCAGTGCGCTGTGTGGACACTGGGCGATCAGTGCGCTGTGTGGATACTGGGCGATCAGTGCGCTGTGTGGACACTGGGCGATCAGTGCGCTGTGTGGACACTGGGCGATCAGTGCGCTGTGTGGACACTGGGCGATCAGTGCGCTGTGTGGACACTGGGCGATCAGTGCGCTGTGTGGACACTGGGCGATCAGTGCGCTGTGTGGACACTGGGCGATCAGTGCGCTGTGTGGACACTGGGCGATCAGTGCGCTGTGTGGACACTGGGCGATCAGTGCGCTGTGTGGACACTGGGCGATCAGTGCGCTGTGTGGACACTGGGCGATCAGTGCGCTGTGTGGACACTGGGCGATCAGTGCGCTGTGTGGACACTGGGCGATCAGTGCGCTGTGTGGACACTGGGCGATCAGTGCGCTGTGTGGACACTGGGCGATCAGTGCGCTGTGTGGACACTGGGCGATCAGTGCGCTGTGTGGACACTGGGCGATCAGTGCGCTGTGTGGACACTGGGCGATCAGTGCGCTGTGTGGACACTGGGCGATCAGTGCGCTGTGTGGACACTGGGCGATCAGTGCGCTGTGTGGACACTGGGCGATCAGTGCGCTGTGTGGACACTGGGCGATCAGTGCGCTGTGTGGATACTGGGCGATCAGTGCGCTGTGTGGACACTGGGCGATCAGTGCGCTGTGTGGACACTGGGCGATCAGTGCGCTGTGTGGACACTGGGCGATCAGTGCGCTGTGTGGACACTGGGCGATCAGTGCGCTGTGTGGATACTGGGCGATCAGTGCGCTGTGTGGACACTGGGCGATCAGTGCGCTGTGTGGACACTGGGCGATCAGTGCGCTGTGTGGACACTGGGCGATCAGTGCGCTGTGTGGACACTGGGCGATCAGTGCGCTGTGTGGACACTGGGCGATCAGTGCGCTGTGTGGACACTGGGCGATCAGTGCGCTGTGTGGACACTGGGCGATCAGTGCGCTGTGTGGACACTGGGCGATCAGTGCGCTGTGTGGACACTGGGCGATCAGTGCGCTGTGTGGACACTGGGCGATCAGTGCGCTGTGTGGACACTGGGCGATCAGTGCGCTGTGTGGACACTGGGCGATCAGTGCGCTGTGTGGACACTGGGCGATCAGTGCGCTGTGTGGACACTGGGCGATCAGTGCGCTGTGTGGACACTGGGCGATCAGTGCGCTGTGTGGACACTGGGCGATCAGTGCGCTGTGTGGACACTGGGCGATCAGTGCGCTGTGTGGACACTGGGCGATCAGTGCGCTGTGTGGACACTGGGCGATCAGTGCGCTGTGTGGACACTGGGCGATCAGTGCGCTGTGTGGACACTGGGCGATCAGTGCGCTGTGTGGACACTGGGCGATCAGTGCGCTGTGTGGACACTGGGCGATCAGTGCGCTGTGTGGATACTGGGCGATCAGTGCGCTGTGTGGATACTGGGCGATCAGTGCGCTGTGTGGACACTGGGCGATCAGTGCGCTGTGTGGACACTGGGCGATCAGTGCGCTGTGTGGACACTGGGCGATCAGTGCGCTGTGTGGACACTGGGCGATCAGTGCGCTGTGTGGACACTGGGCGATCAGTGCGCTGTGTGGACACTGGGCGATCAGTGCGCTGTGTGGACACTGGGCGATCAGTGCGCTGTGTGGACACTGGGCGATCAGTGCGCTGTGTGGACACTGGGCGATCAGTGCGCTGTGTGGACACTGGGCGATCAGTGCGCTGTGTGGACACTGGGCGATCAGTGCGCTGTGTGGACACTGGGCGATCAGTGCGCTGTGTGGACACTGGGCGATCAGTGCGCTGTGTGGACACTGGGCGATCAGTGCGCTGTGTGGACACTGGGCGATCAGTGCGCTGTGTGGACACTGGGCGATCAGTGCGCTGTGTGGACACTGGGCGATCAGTGCGCTGTGTGGACACTGGGCGATCAGTGCGCTGTGTGGACACTGGGCGATCAGTGCGCTGTGTGGACACTGGGCGATCAGTGCGCTGTGTGGACACTGGGCGATCAGTGCGCTGTGTGGACACTGGGCGATCAGTGCGCTGTGTGGACACTGGGCGATCAGTGCGCTGTGTGGACACTGGGCGATCAGTGCGCTGTGTGGACACTGGGCGATCAGTGCGCTGTGTGGACACTGGGCGATCAGTGCGCTGTGTGGACACTGGGCGATCAGTGCGCTGTGTGGACACTGGGCGATCAGTGCGCTGTGTGGACACTGGGCGATCAGTGCGCTGTGTGGACACTGGGCGATCAGTGCGCTGTGTGGACACTGGGCGATCAGTGCGCTGTGTGGACACTGGGCGATCAGTGCGCTGTGTGGACACTGGGCGATCAGTGCGCTGTGTGGACACTGGGCGATCAGTGCGCTGTGTGGACACTGGGCGATCAGTGCGCTGTGTGGACACTGGGCGATCAGTGCGCTGTGTGGACACTGGGCGATCAGTGCGCTGTGTGGACACTGGGCGATCAGTGCGCTGTGTGGACACTGGGCGATCAGTGCGCTGTGTGGACACTGGGCGATCAGTGCGCTGTGTGGACACTGGGCGATCAGTGCGCTGTGTGGACACTGGGCGATCAGTGCGCTGTGTGGACACTGGGCGATCAGTGCGCTGTGTGGACACTGGGCGATCAGTGCGCTGTGTGGACACTGGGCGATCAGTGCGCTGTGTGGACACTGGGCGATCAGTGCGCTGTGTGGACACTGGGCGATCAGTGCGCTGTGTGGACACTGGGCGATCAGTGCGCTGTGTGGACACTGGGCGATCAGTGCGCTGTGTGGACACTGGGCGATCAGTGCGCTGTGTGGACACTGGGCGATCAGTGCGCTGTGTGGACACTGGGCGATCAGTGCGCTGTGTGGACACTGGGCGATCAGTGCGCTGTGTGGACACTGGGCGATCAGTGCGCTGTGTGGACACTGGGCGATCAGTGCGCTGTGTGGACACTGGGCGATCAGTGCGCTGTGTGGACACTGGGCGATCAGTGCGCTGTGTGGACACTGGGCGATCAGTGCGCTGTGTGGACACTGGGCGATCAGTGCGCTGTGTGGACACTGGGCGATCAGTGCGCTGTGTGGACACTGGCGATCAGTGCGCTGTGTGGACACTGGGCGATCAGTGCGCTGTGTGGACACTGGGCGATCAGTGCGCTGTGTGGACACTGGGCGATCAGTGCGCTGTGTGGACACTGGGCGATCAGTGCGCTGTGTGGACACTGGGCGATCAGTGCGCTGTGTGGACACTGGGCGATCAGTGCGCTGTGTGGACACTGGGCGATCAGTGCGCTGTGTGGACACTGGGCGATCAGTGCGCTGTGTGGACACTGGGCGATCAGTGCGCTGTGTGGACACTGGGCGATCAGTGCGCTGTGTGGACACTGGGCGATCAGTGCGCTGTGTGGACACTGGGCGATCAGTGCGCTGTGTGGACACTGGGCGATCAGTGCGCTGTGTGGACACTGGGCGATCAGTGCGCTGTGTGGACACTGGGCGATCAGTGCGCTGTGTGGACACTGGGCGATCAGTGCGCTGTGTGGACACTGGGCGATCAGTGCGCTGTGTGGACACTGGGCGATCAGTGCGCTGTGTGGACACTGGGCGATCAGTGCGCTGTGTGGACACTGGGCGATCAGTGCGCTGTGTGGACACTGGGCGATCAGTGCGCTGTGTGGACACTGGGCGATCAGTGCGCTGTGTGGACACTGGGCGATCAGTGCGCTGTGTGGACACTGGGCGATCAGTGCGCTGTGTGGACACTGGGCGATCAGTGCGCTGTGTGGACACTGGGCGATCAGTGCGCTGTGTGGACACTGGGCGATCAGTGCGCTGTGTGGACACTGGGCGATCAGTGCGCTGTGTGGACACTGGGCGATCAGTGCGCTGTGTGGACACTGGGCGATCAGTGCGCTGTGTGGACACTGGGCGATCAGTGCGCTGTGTGGACACTGGGCGATCAGTGCGCTGTGTGGACACTGGGCGATCAGTGCGCTGTGTGGACACTGGGCGATCAGTGCGCTGTGTGGACACTGGGCGATCAGTGCGCTGTGTGGACACTGGGCGATCAGTGCGCTGTGTGGACACTGGGCGATCAGTGCGCTGTGTGGACACTGGGCGATCAGTGCGCTGTGTGGACACTGGGCGATCAGTGCGCTGTGTGGACACTGGGCGATCAGTGCGCTGTGTGGACACTGGGCGATCAGTGCGCTGTGTGGACACTGGGCGATCAGTGCGCTGTGTGGACACTGGGCGATCAGTGCGCTGTGTGGACACTGGGCGATCAGTGCGCTGTGTGGACACTGGGCGATCAGTGCGCTGTGTGGACACTGGGCGATCAGTGCGCTGTGTGGACACTGGGCGATCAGTGCGCTGTGTGGACACTGGGCGATCAGTGCGCTGTGTGGACACTGGGCGATCAGTGCGCTGTGTGGACACTGGGCGATCAGTGCGCTGTGTGGACACTGGGCGATCAGTGCGCTGTGTGGACACTGGGCGATCAGTGCGCTGTGTGGACACTGGGCGATCAGTGCGCTGTGTGGACACTGGGCGATCAGTGCGCTGTGTGGACACTGGGCGATCAGTGCGCTGTGTGGACACTGGGCGATCAGTGCGCTGTGTGGACACTGGGCGATCAGTGCGCTGTGTGGACACTGGGCGATCAGTGCGCTGTGTGGACACTGGGCGATCAGTGCGCTGTGTGGACACTGGGCGATCAGTGCGCTGTGTGGACACTGGGCGATCAGTGCGCTGTGTGGACACTGGGCGATCAGTGCGCTGTGTGGACACTGGGCGATCAGTGCGCTGTGTGGACACTGGGCGATCAGTGCGCTGTGTGGACACTGGGCGATCAGTGCGCTGTGTGGACACTGGGCGATCAGTGCGCTGTGTGGACACTGGGCGATCAGTGCGCTGTGTGGACACTGGGCGATCAGTGCGCTGTGTGGACACTGGGCGATCAGTGCGCTGTGTGGACACTGGGCGATCAGTGCGCTGTGTGGACACTGGGCGATCAGTGCGCTGTGTGGACACTGGGCGATCAGTGCGCTGTGTGGACACTGGGCGATCAGTGCGCTGTGTGGACACTGGGCGATCAGTGCGCTGTGTGGACACTGGGCGATCAGTGCGCTGTGTGGACACTGGGCGATCAGTGCGCTGTGTGGACACTGGGCGATCAGTGCGCTGTGTGGACACTGGGCGATCAGTGCGCTGTGTGGACACTGGGCGATCAGTGCGCTGTGTGGACACTGGGCGATCAGTGCGCTGTGTGGACACTGGGCGATCAGTGCGCTGTGTGGACACTGGGCGATCAGTGCGCTGTGTGGACACTGGGCGATCAGTGCGCTGTGTGGACACTGGGCGATCAGTGCGCTGTGTGGACACTGGGCGATCAGTGCGCTGTGTGGACACTGGGCGATCAGTGCGCTGTGTGGACACTGGGCGATCAGTGCGCTGTGTGGACACTGGGCGATCAGTGCGCTGTGTGGACACTGGGCGATCAGTGCGCTGTGTGGACACTGGGCGATCAGTGCGCTGTGTGGACACTGGGCGATCAGTGCGCTGTGTGGACACTGGGCGATCAGTGCGCTGTGTGGACACTGGGCGATCAGTGCGCTGTGTGGACACTGGGCGATCAGTGCGCTGTGTGGACACTGGGCGATCAGTGCGCTGTGTGGACACTGGGCGATCAGTGCGCTGTGTGGACACTGGGCGATCAGTGCGCTGTGTGGACACTGGGCGATCAGTGCGCTGTGTGGACACTGGGCGATCAGTGCGCTGTGTGGACACTGGGCGATCAGTGCGCTGTGTGGACACTGGGCGATCAGTGCGCTGTGTGGACACTGGGCGATCAGTGCGCTGTGTGGACACTGGGCGATCAGTGCGCTGTGTGGACACTGGGCGATCAGTGCGCTGTGTGGACACTGGGCGATCAGTGCGCTGTGTGGACACTGGGCGATCAGTGCGCTGTGTGGACACTGGGCGATCAGTGCGCTGTGTGGACACTGGGCGATCAGTGCGCTGTGTGGACACTGGGCGATCAGTGCGCTGTGTGGACACTGGGCGATCAGTGCGCTGTGTGGACACTGGGCGATCAGTGCGCTGTGTGGACACTGGGCGATCAGTGCGCTGTGTGGACACTGGGCGATCAGTGCGCTGTGTGGACACTGGGCGATCAGTGCGCTGTGTGGACACTGGGCGATCAGTGCGCTGTGTGGACACTGGGCGATCAGTGCGCTGTGTGGACACTGGGCGATCAGTGCGCTGTGTGGACACTGGGCGATCAGTGCGCTGTGTGGACACTGGGCGATCAGTGCGCTGTGTGGACACTGGGCGATCAGTGCGCTGTGTGGACACTGGGCGATCAGTGCGCTGTGTGGACACTGGGCGATCAGTGCGCTGTGTGGACACTGGGCGATCAGTGCGCTGTGTGGACACTGGGCGATCAGTGCGCTGTGTGGACACTGGGCGATCAGTGCGCTGTGTGGACACTGGGCGATCAGTGCGCTGTGTGGACACTGGGCGATCAGTGCGCTGTGTGGATACTGGGCGATCAGTGCGCTGTGTGGACACTGGGCGATCAGTGCGCTGTGTGGACACTGGGCGATCAGGGCGCTGTGTGGATACTGGGCGATCAGTGCGCTGTGTGGACACTGGGCGATCAGTGCGCTGTGTGGACACTGGGCGATCAGTGCGCTGTGTGGACACTGGGCGATCAGTGCGCTGTGTGGACACTGGGCGATCAGTGCGCTGTGTGGACACTGGGCGATCAGTGCGCTGTGTGGACACTGGGCGATCAGTGCGCTGTGTGGACACTGGGCGATCAGTGCGCTGTGTGGACACTGGGCGATCAGTGCGCTGTGTGGACATCGGGCGATCAGTGCGCTGTGTGGACACTGGGCGATCAGTGCGCTGGAAGCTTGCATCTTGGACGTTTCCATCCTGGACATTTCATTCTTTACGTTTTCATCCTGGACGTTTTATCCTGGATGTTTTCATCCTGGACGTTTTCAAAGAACAATGAACAAAGAAAAGTACAGCACAGGAACAGGCCCTTCGGCCCTCCAAGCCCGTGCCGGCCATGCTGCCCGACTAAACTAAATTCTTCTACACTTCCCGGGTCCGTATCCCTCTATTCCCATCCTATTCATGTATTTATCAAGATGCCCCTTAAATGTCACTGTCGTCCCTGCTTCCACCACCTCCTCCGGCAGCGAGTTCCAGGCACCCACTACCCTCTGTGTAAAAAAACATGCCTCGTACATCTCCTCTAAACGTTGCCCCTTGCACCTTAAACCTATGCCCCCTAGTAATTGACCCCTCTACCCTGGGGAAGAGCTTCTGACTATCCACTCTGTCTGTGCTCCTCATAATTTTGTGGACCTCTATCAGGTCGCCCCTCAACCTCTGTCGTTCCAGTGAGAACAAACCGAGTTTATTCAACCGCTCCTCATAGCTAATGTCCTCCATACCAGGCAACATCCTGGTAAATCTCTTTTGCACCCTCTCTAAAGCCTCCACATCCTTCTGGTAGTGTGGCGACCAGAATTGAACACTATACTCCAAGTGTGGCCTAACTAAGGTTCTATACAGCTGCAACATGACGTGTCAATGCTTATACTCAATGCCCCGGCCAATGAAGGCAAGTATGCCCTATGCCTTCTTGACTACCTTCTCCACCTGTGTCACCTCTTTCAGTGGCCTGTGGACCTGTACACCTAGATCTCTCTGACTTTCTATACTCTTGAATGTTCTACCATTCACTGTATATTCTCTACCTGCATTAGACCTTCCAAAATGCATTACCTCACATTTATCCAGATTAAACTCCATCTACCATCTCTCCGCCCAAGTCTCCAAACAATCCAAATCCTGCTGTATCCTCTGACAGTCCTCATCGCTATCCGCAATTCCACCAACCTTTGTGGCGTTGGGCACACTGGATATGTGGAGCTTGTTCAAGGAACAGCTATTGCATGTTCTTGATAAGTACGTACCAGTCAGGCAGGGAGGAATGGGTAGAGCGAGGGAACCGTGGTTTACCAAAGAAGTGGAATCTCTTGTTAAGAGGAAGAAGGAGGCCTATGTGAAGATGAGACGTGAAGTTACAGTTGGGGCGCTTGATAGTTACAAGGAAGCGAGGAAGGATCTAAAGAGAGAGCTGAGACGAGCAAGGAGGGGACATGAGAAGTCTTTGGCTGGTAGGATCAAGGAAAACCCAAAAGCTTTCTATAGGTATGTCAGGAATAAAGAATGACTAGGGTAAGAGTAGGGCCAGTCAAGGACAGTGGTGGAAGTTGTGTGTGGAGGCTGAGGAGATAAGCGAGATACTAAATGAATACTTTTCGTCAGTATTCAATCAGGAAAAAGATAATGTTGTGGAGGAGAAATGCTGAGACCCAGGCTATTAGAATAGATGGCATTGAGGTGCGTAGGGAAGAAGTTGTTGGCATTCTGGACAAGGTGAAAATAGATAAGTCCCCGGGGCATGATGGGATTTATCCTAGGATTCTCTGGGAAGCCAGGGAAGAGATTGCTGAGCCTTTGGCTTTGATTTTATGTCATCATTGGCTACAGGAATAGTGCCAGAGGAT
>NC_052164.1:58588668-58682818 GCF_902713615.1 Scyliorhinus canicula
TTGGGTAATGCTGTCATCCAATGTATCGACGAGCTGCCATGGCCTCATGGTGTTGGATTCATCCACCATGAGTAGAGTCGTGTTGAGCTTTGCAACGGTGTCGCTGATGCTGTGATCAGCATGTCCAAATAACTCCTCCATGTCTGAGTAGTATTCCTTGATAAACAAATCATCCTGGTTGGATTCTTCTACCACGAGTTGATTCGTGTTGAACTTTGCGACCGTGTCGCTGATGCTGTGAGAAGCATATCCGACTGACTCAGCTGTGTCTGAGTAGTATTCTTCGAAAAACAAATCATCTTTTGTTGTTTCGGAATTCTTTTTGTTCTCTTCACTTTGGGTGGTGCAGACTGCTTTTTTCAGGGTGTTGTGCAAGTTGTTTTTAACTGTTGGTATAAGTTCAGGCGTTTTTCTGTGTTCTGAGGCAAGAAAATTTGTGTTTACCACTTTAAGTGTCTTATTTTCAATTTTCGGGCATTTCCCTTTTAAGTGGGCGTGGTCGGGATGCTCAGACGTCATGACGTCACGCGCAGGAATGCATTGCGCATGCGCAAATCGGCCTTCCTCCTTCACTGTGCGGTTTTGTTTCCATTGCGCATGCGCATTACGATCCGCGACCAAAACTTCTTTTGACTGCGCATGCGCGGCTTGCGCATGCGCATCACGATCGGCACCGCGATCTTTTTTAAACTGCGCATGCGCGGCTTCCGGTTCCGGCGCATGCGCAGATGCAATTTGTAGTTCTTTGCTTACCGGAGACTGCAAAATGTGCTCCGACGCCATTTTTTGCCGTTTTTCGCGGATTTCAGCGATTTTTCTGTCCCACCAGGACCGGTCTTCCAAAATTCGTAAGTTATCTTCTCTTCCCGATTTGGACAGGGTTTCAGCGTTTTGGCTTTGTGAGAAATTCTTTTTATTTCTTCTTTTTGATCTGTACTTTTCATTCGCGATTTCTTGCTCTTTTCGTGATTTTTTAAGTTTTGCATCACTCAGTCTCTGTGCAGTTTGGACTCTGAGTATGTCTTGCTGTTCAAATTTCTCACAGTACTCTTCAAATTTGTTTAGTAACGTTTGTAAGCTGTTTCTGTCTTCACCTTTTGAGTATTTAAATCCATTATAAACTTTCCTAGCTTCATGTCCTTCGATGAGGATTGCTATTTTAATTTCATCTGAGGCTGCTGCTGCATCATATGCTATGATACTAATATCAAACATTTGTTTAAACCTTTCCCAGACACTTCTTACTTTTCCAGTCGTGTCCAGGTGAAGTGGGTATCCAAGGCACTTCCTCGCATTAGCGATGTCTTCCTGAGTCAAATGTCCAGTAGGAGATTTCCATGCCATTTTGAGCTTTCTGTATCTGCCACTGAGTTGTCCTGTAGTAAGCGTCTGAAGCCACTCCTGGGTACCATGTGTTGTTACTCGTGTCTTAATAAAGCTCGTAGTCTCAAATGTGGAGAAGATGCTTTATTGTGAGTTCGTTCTCTCTTCAGAGCTGTTTCCTAAGGTTACCTTCAGCGTTCCTAGCTGGCGTGTGTGTTGTGTATCTGTGTTGCTCCAAGTTCTGCCCTCAGTGAAGTGTGTCCTCACTTCCTGTCCCCGTCTATTTATATGGCTCTCCCGTGCCCCCTCTAGTGTTTGCTCAGTTGTGTTGCATCTAGTTAACTTGTGATCACCACAGTGAGGGTGGTGTTGGGGTGAGGGTGGTGTTGAGGTGAGGGTTGTGTGGGAGTGAGGGTGGTGTGGTGGTGAGGGTGGTGTTGGGGTGAGGGTGGTGTTGGGGTGAGGGTGGTGTGGGGTTGAGGGTGGTGTTGGGGTGAGGGTGGTGTGGGGTGAGGGTGGTGTTAGGGTGAGGGTGGTGTGGGAGTGAGGGTGGTGTTGAGGTGAGGGTGGTGTGGGAGTGAGGGTGGTGTTGAGGTGAGGGTTGTGTGGGAGTGAGGGTGGTGTGGTGGTGAGGGTGGTGTTGGGGTAAGGGTGGTGTGGGGGTGAGGGTGGTGTTGGGGTGAGTGAGTGCCCCAAAGTGTTGAAACAGAAAATAACCTAGACACCGATGCGGGGTTTGGGTAGCAGACAACACATCCCTGGCCATACAAGCGGTGGTAGATCTGGTAGAAGAGATTCATACTGCCCAGGTTTCCCTCATTCTGGGTCCTAATTGAATTAAGTATATCTCCTGATAACCTACGTTCTAGTTGTACCTCCCTTCTCACATGCTCCGTCCTCTCTCTAGTCCCCTTCTCTCTCTCACTACCTCTTCCTACCCTCTCCGCAAGGTCTGACTTTACCTTTATGGCACCAATCTTAACACATCCAAAGTCAAATTTACATGTACTGCAAAAACAAGGCAATGTCCATGCAATGTTCCCTTCCCATCGCCGGGACCGGTGCAATTGCTTCATGAGTCCTGCATTGTCCATTAACCTGATGACCTTCCATGAGTCGATACCGTATCCTCGTATATGGGGGCAGCGAAGAACGTCCGTAAGTGAAATGTCCTTGTAGTTTGGTTGGAGTTACAGATGTAGATGATATTTCCCTTTTCCATTTCCGCCGCCGACGTCACTCCAAGTGAGGCAAGGCCGAAGATTACACAGGCGGTGCGTAGCCACCCCATCATGCTCCACATCTGTAAAACAGCGCTGGGGAAGGGAGGCAGGTTAGTGACCGACCTTTTTACAGTGGTGGAGGTGGACCCAAGCACTCAGCCCCTCCACTTTAACTGCAGTGGGGTGGTAAGGAGAACTTGGAAGAGCCCCTCCCATCGTGGCTCCGACCCTTTCCAAGTCCAATTTTTGACCATGACATAACTACCAGGCTGCACTGAAAGCGACTGCACTGGGGACGGTGACGGGTGAGCCGCGTGGACCTGGCCATGGAGTTCCTTGAGGACCTTAGTGAGGGCTAGAACATAGGTAGTCATTTCTTCAGTCATATGGTGAAACTGAACCAGTCTGGGAACATGCAGGTTCCAGGGAGTTCTAAGGGGCCTGCCATAAAGGATCTCGGCAGGAGAGAGCTGGGCCGGTCCCACAGGTGTAACCCGCAGCTGGAAGAGGGCAACGGGGAGCAACTTAAGCCATGTCAGTCCCGTATCTGCTCGTAATTTAGCCAATTTAGTTTTGAGGGTCTGACTGTGTCTCTCAACCAACCCGGCCACCTGCGGTCTGTAGCACAGTGTAGCTGCTGGCGTATGCCCAACTGGGAGCAGAATTCCTTGTTAATCTGTCCAATAAAATGAGGCGTGTTATCAGAACTTAACTGAGCTGGTATGCTGTACCGGGGAATGATTTCCTGCATCAGAACTTTAACCACAGTAGCAGGTTTATTATCGATAGTCGGATACCCCTCAACCCATCTGCTGAACACATCCACAATGACCAAAACATATTTATAACATTGACACCTTTCCAACTCAATGTAATCCATTTGGAGCGTCTCAAAGGGACCACTGGCAAAGGGGTTTGCCCCACCCCACAAGGGATACCTTTGCCGGTGTTATATTGCTGACAAATCAAACACCGATTACTGATACTCTGGGCCAGCCCCTGCATTTTAGGGTGCCACCAAGTGTCCAGTAACAAATCACTAGTCCCCCGAGCCCCACAATGAGTTGCAAAGTGTACACATTCGATGACCCATAAAGCTGGTACATCAGACATACAAGTCTGATGTGCTGACGTGGTCCATAAAGAAGAAATAGAATCATATGTACAACCTAACCATTTCCACATTTGTTTATCACTCTCAGGAGCGTCCTCCTGTAACCTTATGACGTCTTGGATGGTTGGCATTGGGTTGTCAGAGGCAGACCTATTTACTGCAGAACGTTTAGTCTGACTCAATATTTTAGGCACCATCACGTGCTGAGTTTGCGCGCTGTCCGCACTGCACAATCTGCTCGTTCATTACCAATGTCAACTGGGGTCTTACCGTTTGTATGGGCAGCGCATTTAATGATGGAAATCTGCGCGGGCATAAGAAGGGCCTGCAGTAGGTCATTAACTAAACCCCGGTGGGATATCTCCGTGCCGGTCGAGGTAAAGAATCCCCTATTCTTCCAGAGTTGTCCGAAGTCATGAACTACCCCGAAGGCGTATTGTGAGTCAGTATAAACATTTACCCTGCGATCTGCCCCAAGTATACATGCACGGGTAAGGGCAAAACGTTCGGCTTGTTGGGCTGAATAAGGGGTCTGAAAAGCGGCCGCTTCTAGGGTCAGGCCATTCTGATCCACGATTGCGTAACCAGACAGTCTCCGGCCAGTGGGGCTTATTAATGCACTGCCATCAACATACATAATCATGTCAGGTTGATCTAACGGAATATCGCTCAGATCTTCCCTTATTGTGGTAGTTTCCTGAATCAAGGCTAGACAGTCGTGGCCAGGTGCGTCTTCATGGTCGGGGGGACCGCTAAGAAAACAGGCTGGATTGATAGTGGTACAATATTTAAATGTCAGACGTGGATTGTTTAAAAGGTATATTTCATACCTATTCTGACGAGCTGCGTTAAGATGCTGAGTCTGCAGTTGCCCCAGTTGTGCGATGACCGAGTGGGAGCTATACACCGTAATGTCCTGTTGGAGAGTTATATTGGCAGCAGCCTGCAAACTATTGTATATCGCTGCCAGGATCTGGGTGCAAACAGGGTGGCCCAACGCCACTGGATCAAGTTTGGAAGAGTAATATGCCACGGGCCGGTGCTTATCCCCATGTTGCTGGGTTAGTACCGCTGTTAAACACCCTTCCAGAACAGTACAGTATATCTGGAACGGTCGGTCGTACAGGGGCCTACCGAGGGCTGGTGCTTGTAACAAGGCCTGCTGCAGAAACGGAAGGCTTTGAGTGCCTCGGTGGTGAGAGTACAATTCCCCCCTTCGCTAGTGTAAGGCGTCAGCAGCTTTGTATAGACAACGATGTTTGGTATCCACTGCCTACAATAATTCACCATACCCAGCCAATGACGGACCTCCTTGGCTGTGGTAGGGGCGGGGAATTGGCATATGGGTTCAATCCTACTGGGTTTGAGACTTCTTTCTGTGGCTGTAAGTAAAACTAAGAACTTGACCTTTGTCTGAGCCACCAGGTCCTTTGATTGTGAAACAACGTAACCCAACGAGGATAGGTGGTTTAATAACTGGATCACATCATCCCTGTTACTGGGCTCGTCGGGACTCGCTACCAATTGGTCATCACCATACTGCACTAGAGTGGAACCATTCTCCAATGTCAAAGCCTGGAGTTGGGTCTGCAGACATCTGGAGAAGAGCGTAGGTGAGTTGACGAACCCCTGAGGCAGTCGGGTCCAGGTATACTGCTGTCCATTGTAAGTGAAGGCAAACAAATATTGGCTTTCAGATGCGAGCGGAAGGGCAAAGAAAGCGTGCTGGAGGTCAACTACGGCGAAGACCCAGGCTCGAGCTGGAATTTGAGCCAGTATGTGGGCGGGATTAGGGACGAGAGCATGTAACGGCTGCGCGATGGAATTGATTGAACGTAAATCCTGTACTGACCGGTACTGGTCCGGTTTGCCTGGTTTGGGCACCGCAAGTATGGGGGTGTTACATTCTGATTGGCAAGGTACCAGAATACCCTGTTGCAACAGTTCTCGGGTTAATTTGTCTATAGACGGGGCAGCTTGGGGTTTCAGGGAGTATTGCCGAATGGAAGGCAGCGTTACATGGTCCTTAATCGTTACCTTAGTGGGTGTAACATTTGTCTGTCCCACTTGTGATGGGTATTCTGCCCAGATCTGTGGGTTGACATATTCCAAAACGTCACGTCCCATGTGATGCTGAAGTCGAGTGTTAATCCTTTCAGGGACATCAAAATATTTTATGGAAGTGCCGTCTGGCATGACTTGAAGTGCGTACTCTGTTGGATCTGAATGATCCACTGCCCTCCTTACCATAGGCCCCAGATCCTTGGCATGGTACTGGTCGTGGACTTGACGTGTAATATGAGGACCTACTGAAGCTGACTGTGGCCATAAATGTGGTGGTATTGTAACAAAATCGGCTGTACCTTCTTTTCCCGTGACTATGGCTGTAATCTTGACTGGCCATTCGGTCCCAATTAACGGCCGGTTTTTGTCCTCCAACTCCCTGTTCTGTCCGGTTCTGTCATCGGCCAGGGTAACATGGTACAGTGAATGTTCAATGTCAAATGTCCACCACTGGGGTATGATAGAAATATAGCACTGTTGTCTCATCCTCCATGATTGAACCGTTACCCCTTCGTCTCCGCACTCTAGCTGTAGCTGGAAGATACACAGTAAATCTCTGGCCAACAAGTTACAGTCCAATCCAGTAGTCACCACAAACTGATGATCTGTAGACTTATTCCCATAAGTGACTGTCACAGGTTCAGAAATAGGATACTCACACACCTGTCCTTGGAACCCCGACAAATGCTGGGTGTGGTCGGGTAGTGGTAGTTGAAGTTCTGATTGCATCGAAGACATGGCTGCTCCAGTGTCGATTACAAATGGGTAATGTTGATCTCCGATCTGCAGAGAGATAATAGGTTCTCTGTCCGATTGGAGAGTCCTTTTGACTAAATTAGCTAGTCAATCTTGTGTTGGGAAAGGGTTTGCCTGGGAGAAGTCGGTGTACCTCGTCTGTCCTCCCTTCGGTGGGTACCCCCTCCTTTGGGTCGGGTAGTCTCCTTCTGCTGCCCGTCTTTTAAAGGGGCATTCCTGATGCCAGTGATCTGTACGGCCGCAATTAAAACATGCATTGATCCCTCTATATCTGCCCCGTCCTCTTTTCCCAGTAGACCAAGGCCCCTCAGATGGGGCGGCAGTTGTAAAGCTGTTGGTGCATACGGTGGGCCATAAAGAGGGGCTGAGGGTCCATTTGGGTGGGTTTGATATCCTCCCCCATGTTGATCCATCCACCCAAGGTCACAATATTGGGGTTCCAGCTGGTAAGCCACTGTATCTGCCGCAGCTGGCCGGTGACCGTCTGGAGAAACCCCAGGTTTTCGGCACCAAATGACAGTATTAAATTCTTTACCCATCAGTCTGGCCTCAATAAAACTCGAGATGGATTTGTAGATATAGTATTATTTATTTTTAACCAACTTGCTGAGTCGCTCCACAGAGGTTCAGAACACACAGGCAGTCTTCTGAAGCTCCAGAACTGAATGAAATCGGAGACAAAGAAATCTCTGCAAATATCATTCAAATGGCATCAAGTTTCACATACAAGATTCCCATAGGTCATCCTATACACCTCCTGACCTGGCCATATATCCTGATTGGCTCACTTCGCATTCCTCAACCCTGTGCCTCTTGTTACCCAGCATCCTTTTCCCCATCCTCCACAAGGCGCCCCTCCCCCCTTCCTGGCCATGCTTTCTGAATCCATTTGTCCTTTGTTTGTGAACTCACTACTATCAGACTGGCTCACATCTACATTATTGTAACTAATATTTTAACAAACTATTTTATATCACATTCGTTTGTTCAATTCCTCACCTTGACAGGCGGGATTGCAGCCAGATTGGTGGGCTCATGGAGCGAGGTGTCCGGAGAAGGCATAACGACAGCTGGAAAAGTGAGATTTGGTGGTGGGCAGGCAAGTTTACGCAGTGCCCTTCTGTTGCGCCTGACAATGGAGCCATCAGCCATGCAAACCACAAACGACCTGGGAGCAGCCTGTCGAACAACAACAGCTGGAGCTGACCAGCCTCCATCAGGTAACTTGATGCGAACACCATCTTCCAGAGAGAGCACAGGCAGTTCAGTAGCATGAGCATCGTACGTCAGCTTTTGCCGGTTTCTGAGTTCCTGCATCTTTTGCAGCACTGGGAGGTCATCAACATAGACCCACACACCCGCTGGAGACATACAGAGACAGGACAGAGGGGTTGCCCTGTACGCCAACAGTGCAAGGTTAAAGACAGAAGCTGAGTCCGCTGTCTTGCAGAGCAATTGCTTCGCGATACAGACCCCTTTTTCGACCTTCCCAATAGATTGCGGGTAATGCAGGCTGGAGGTAATGTGCTTGAATTGATACAGCTTTGCGAAGTTAGACCACTCTTGGCTGTGGAAGCAGGGACACTTGTCGCTCATGACCGTGAGCGGAATACCATGCCTGGCAAATGTCTCATTGCAGGCCTTGATGACTGTCCATGAAATGAAAACGAAAATTGAAAATCGCTTATTGTCACGAGTAGGCTTCAATGAAGTTACTGTGAAAAGCCCCTAGTCGCCACATTCCGGCGCCTGTTCGGGGAGCCTGGTACGGGAATTGAACCATGCTGCTGGCCTGCCTTGGTCTGCTTTAAAAGCCAGCGATTTAGCCCAGTGTGCTAAACCAGCCCCTTCATGTGTGGTCGGACAGTTTCATCACTTCCGGGTAGTCTGAAAAGTAATCGATGATGAGCACATAGTCACGCCCATTGGCGTGAAAAAGGTCGATTCTCACCTTAGACCTCGGAGAGGTCACGATCTTGTGTTGCTGGAGTGTTTCTTTGGCCTGAGCAGGCTGGAAACGTTGGCAGGTTGCACAATTGAGGACCGTGTTGGAAATGTCCTGGTTGATTCCAGGCCAATAGACAGACTGCCGGGCCCCACGCCTGCATTTCTCGACACCGAGGAGTCCCTTGTGCATCTGTTTGAGTACTAAGCTCTGAAGGCTGCGAGGAATAACGACGCGATCGAGCTTGAGGAGGATCCCCTCGACAACTATTAGGTCGTCCTTGACATTAAAGAACTGAGGGCATTGCTCTTTCTGCCAGCCATTTGCAAGGTGATGCATGACCCGTTGCAGAAGAAGGTCCTTGGCAGTCTCTTCTCGAATGTTGACCATTCGTTTGTTTGAGGCCGGGAGGTTGCTGACACACAGTTGCACCTGTGCCTCAATTTGGCGGATTAAGTCAACCTGTTCACAGGGCGAGGTGATGGCACGCGACAGGGTGTCCGCAATGATTAGTTCTTTACCCGGTGTGTAAACCAGCTCAAAATCATACCCACGGAGATGAAGGAGAAGACGCTGAAGCCTGGACATCATGTCATTCAAGTCCTTGTGACTGATATGGACTAAGGGTCTGCGGTCAGTGACTAAGGGTCTGTGGTCAGTCTCTACTGTGAAGGTTGGTAGACCGTGGACGTAGTCATGGAACTTTAGGTTAGGTGGCCCAGGCACTCTTTTTCAATCTGAACATACCTCTGTTCAGTGGGAGTCATGGCCCTTGACGCATAAGCCACTGGAGCCCAGGATGAGGAGTCATCGCTCCAGAGGAGCACCGCTCCAATGCTGTCCTGGCTGGCGTCCGAGCAGATTTCTGTCTCCCTCTCCGGGTCAAAGCACGCTAGTACCAGAGCAGTGGTGAGCTTTGCCTTTAACTCGAGCCACTCTGCTTGATGTGTGGGTAGCCAGTGGACTTCTTCACCAGATGCCTGTGAGCCGTGGTGTGTGATGCAAGGTTGGGAATGAACTTTCCCAAAAAGTTAACCATACCGAGGAAGCGTAGTACCGCCTTTTTGTCTTCCGGGGTCTTCATGGTGTTGATGGCCTTGACTTTGTCCCAGTCTGGTTGCATACCATGCTGGGATATTAAATCGCCCAAAATCTTGATGGTTGACATGCCAAAGGAGCACTTGGCCTTGTTCAACTTGAGGCTGTTTGCATGGATGCGTTGAAAGACCTCTTTGAGACGAGATGTGTGTTCCTCTGGGGTCGTGGACCATATGATTAAGTCATCAGCGTAGAACCGCACACCCTCAGTGCCCTCTAGCATCTGTTCCATGATCCTGTGGAAGATTTCAGAAGCTGAAACAATACCAAACGGCATGCGGTTGTAACAGTACCTTGCGAAAGGTGTATTAAACGTGCAGAGCTTCCTGCTGGACTCGTCCAGTTGTATCTGCCAGAAAGCACGCAATGCATCTAGTTTCGTGAAGAATTTGGCGCGTGCCATCTCACTGGTTAGCTCCTCCTGCTTCGGAATCGGGTGGCATCCCCGCATGATGTTCCGATTGAGATCCTTGGGATCTATACATATGCGCAACACTCCTGAGGGCTTCTTCACACAGACCATCGAGCTGACCCAGTCAGTTGGTTTCGTCACTTTAGAGATTATACCCTAGTCTTGGAGTCCCTATAGCTGCGTCTTTAAACATTCCTTCAGAGGAGCCGGCACCCGGCGGGGTGCATGGATCACAGGCGTGGCATCAGGCCTGAGTAAGCTTTTGTAGTGGTACGGCAGCGTAACCATTCGACTAAACACATTCGGGTATTGTGTCAGGATTTCGTCAATGTCAGCCTGCAGATTCACATTGGCAGAGGACGTGGCGTGGATGTGCTGGATGAGATTGAGTAGCTTGCATGCATGGGCACCAAGCAGGGAAGCCTTGGCAGGCTTGATGATTTCGAATCGCAGTGTGGCAGTCATGGTCTTGTTGGAGACATGCAGGTGACAAGAGCCTAATGCAGTAATGGCATTGCCATTATAATCAAGAAGCTGGCAGGCCGGTGGAAGAATTTTTGATCGCCTTTTGATGCGATCAAGATCTGCTTGTGATATGAGATTGGCTGAAACACCAGTGTCCAGCTTGAACCGGACGCTGCATTGGTTAACGTGAATGACAGCACGTCATTCGTCCGCAGAATCCACGTTGAGGATAGATAGGCATGTGGCTGTGTTTGAGGAGGCATGTTCACATGTAGTGATGAAGCCCACACGATATGGAGACTCCAGGCAGTCGTCCTCTGGATCTGTGGTGCGACCAGGATCAGAATCCCGCACCCCTTGCTGCACACATCTAACCCGTTTGCGCTGGAACTGGGATCTTCGAGCCACAACCGGTGGTGCAGACCTGCACAAGGCTGCATCAGGTGCAGGTTTCCCATAATTTAAACATTGCCTGCCTCTTGCAGGGCATTGCCGTTTTAAGTGGGCGTGCCACAGTTTGGCATGTCATGACGTTGACATCATCACGCTCCGTGTGTCGTCGCACATGCGCAGTGCGGTCAACCGCTGTACGCGCCGGCGCAGTGTGGCCTGCAGCCTCTTCGTTCTCCCATCCGTGGTGCGCATGCGTGGGACTTGGGAAAAGCGCACAAAATGGCCGCCTTCATCGATGCTAAGGCGCCACTTCCGGGCGAAGGCCTGTACACTCTCTGCCTTGTGGGAGGCAAGTTGGTCCTGTCCTGCCGATTTAAGGTGGGAATACCGACTTTTCGTCTGTTCATGTACTTTACACGTCTCAATAGCAACTGGCAGGGTCACTTTTTTTATTTTTAGGAGCTGGTCCCGCAGGGCGTCAGAGTGGACGCCAAACACGATCTGATCCCTGATGAGGGGATCAGCGTTGTCACCATAGTTGCAGGACTGGGCTAATATACGGAGATGGGTTAGAAAGGATTGGAAAGGCTCATCCTTACCCTGAAGGCGTTGCTGGAAGTCATAGCGCTCAAAGCTCTCGTTCGTTTCGACTTCGCAGTGACTGTCGAATTTGGCTAGGACGGTCTGGAACTTGGTCCTGTCCTCACCGTCGGCAAAAGTGAGTGAGTTGATGATTTGGATAGCTTGGTCACCCACAGTCGATAGGAGCAGCGTGATCTTTCTGGCATCGGACGCATCCTCGAGGTCCGAGGCCTCAATATAGAGACTGAGCTTGAAGACCCACCAGTTGGCATCAAGATTGCCGGAGATCCGAAGCTGTGGAGGGGCCTGGATCTTCTCCATGCCGCTGGAAGGCACTTGAATCACTCAAGGTAAATTACTTCAATGAAGTAGACACTCCTGGCATAATGTTGTATTATTAACCCTGGGGTAACACGGACTGCAACTGGATGCAGGTGTACTGGAAAGCAGACACCAAACTTAGACGTTGGTTCAGTACGATTTATTGAACTTCTGTAACAATACATACAGCTTGCTGTGGTTTGACACTCTACTACTCTAAGTGTGCTAACTCTAACTAACTAGACCAGGTAGCCACGTGTAGAAGGTGCTAACTAATATATACACCCTGACTGTCACTACAGTTGTCACCAGTAGAAAGAGGCGGAGTGCTGATGCCTCGAGTGTTTTATAGTTGGAAGCCCACCTCTAGTGTTCTGTCTAGTGATTGGTTGTGTTCTGTCCTGTGTGTTGATTGGCTAACCTGGGTGTCTATCACTGCCTGTCTTTACCACATGATGCGTATGAGTACATATTATGATAAACAGCATGATCAAATGGGAGCAATTATCAGGATTCTTGAAGAACCGCTGGGAAAATTGCCTGACAAGACGGCTTCCAGGGCGCACGAGAATGCAAAGGATAAGGCAGGATCTATGGGCACTCTCCAAGGTATCTCAAGGATTCTATTGATCGAAGCATAAGACACTATCACTCCCATCAAGCCGTCTCTCCGATGTCCAGGTGTTCCACAACCTAGACCAGAGTCAGCACCAACTGTCTGAAAGAGCAGATTACCTGGGACCACACTCCCGTGTAATCCCATGCATTGATCACGGCCAATCCATCTAAGATGCTCAAATTGGACACAAAGGGACAATTTAGCATGGCCAACACACCTAATCTGCTCATTTTAGCACTATGGGAAGAAACCGTAGCACTTGGAGGAAACCCACGCAGACACTAGGAGAAAGTGCAAACTCCACACAGTCACTCAAGGCCGGAATTGAAGCCTAACAGGTTTGGGGAATGGGGGCCGGGTGGGGTGTGCCTCTGAGCCCAGTCCTTGACGAAAGGTGGGAGGCGAGTTCCTGATTGGTAATCTTGATTTAGAGGCTGGGTATATCAGATTCATAAGTGTCACGGTGGCACAGTTGTTAGCACTGCTGCCTCACAGCACCAGGGACCCGGGTTCAATTCCGGCCTTGAGTGACTGTCTGTGTGGAGTTTGCACTTTCTCCTCATGCCTGTGTTGAGAAGGCATGTCATTGCTCAGTTTTGCTGGATTTAATCATAACTTTTGTCGATAATTTTTTTTTTAATTGAAAAGGAAGCTGTCGCATGGTCATTGGGAAAGGAGAGGGTGTGGGAATGGTAATTATTTCAGAGACCAGCATAGATATGATGGGCTGAACGATCTCTTTCTGTGCTATACAATTACCCCAGGGCCCCACCATTAACCATTCACCTGTGAATTCTATAAATCTTGATCTGCAGATTAAGAAAGCATCATCATTGTACAAGGAAGACTGTGCCAAGTATGTAAGATACCAACTCCCAGAAACTATTAACTAACAAATACAGATGTCAATAGATCTGTGTTTATGGCAACAACCAGCACCCAGCCTCAGGTAGCAATTAAAGAGGTCGGACAGTACCTCCTAGGAAAACAGATTCCTTGAGGTTATTGAAGAAAACAGATACTGTCTCATCAACAGTACTTAATACCTGATAGACAGGGATTAGGCTCACAGGGAACATGAACACAATCTAAATGTCAGAATATCATAAGAAATGAGTTGTAATCATCTTCCTTAAAGCATGCAACTTGACAAGGTGGCATATGCCAAATCAACATGACATGGAAAAAGGAGCAAAAGAGAAAATGAGCAAAACACCTCCATCCAGCAGCCTAAAACCGACACCCCAGAGAAGCTCAGCTCTCGGCAGTGTTGTGTTATGTACTCTGGGATAACACAGGCTGCAACTGGATGCAGCTTTAACCAAAAGATACTCCAGACCCTGAAGTCAGTTCAATCTGATTTATTGAACCAGTAGCACAGTTAGTCCAGTTCTCTGTGAGTTTGACTCTCTGCTAACCTAAGTGTGGTTATTCTGTCTGACTGAACCAGACTAGCTCTTAGCCACGTGCTGGAGGTGTGATACTGTAAATACACCCTGACTCACTCTGTAGATGTTCATCGGTGGAAAGAGGCGGCGTGTGAGTGCCTCATGCCTTTTATAGTGAGATACCACCCCTGAGTGTCCTGCCTGCTCATTGGTCATGTCCTGTTCTCTGTGTTTATGAGCAGCCTGTGTTGCTCTGTTTATCTGGTTATAAATATGGCAGTCAATATGGTCGCCTTTCTTAATCCTAATTACGAGTGTACTTTTAGAGTCATAGAACATAGAACAGTACAGAACAGAACAGGCCCTTCGGCCCTCAATGTTGTGCCGAGCCATGATCACCCTACTCAAACCCACGTATCCACCCTATACCCGTAACCCAACAACACTCCCCTTAACCTTACTCTCATTAGGACACTACGGGCAATTTAGCATGGCCAATCCACCTAACCCGCACATCTTTGGACTGTGGGAGGAAACCGGAGCACCCGGAGGAAACCCACGCACACAGGGGGAGGACGTGCAGACTCCACACAGACAGTGACCCAGCCGGGAATGGAACCTGGGACCCTGGAGCTGTGAAGCATTGATGCTAACCACCATGCTACCGTGAGGCCCCTCACGGTATCCCTGGCAGTGTTATCCCTGGCAGACACTGTCAGGATCAAGATACCGGATGGTGGCTGGGTTAAGGTTAATGGGGTGGGTTACGGGTTACGTGGGTTTAAGTAGGGTGATCATTGCTCGGCACAACATTGAGGGCCGAAGGGCCTGTTCTGTGCTGTACTGTTCTATTCTATTCTATAAATCGGTGGCATGAGCATCATAGCCCTGCTTTTGCTGGTTTTGGAGCTGCTGCACCTTCTGCAGCACTGGAAGGTGATCCAGGTTGGGCAAGTGTATGGCTGGAAGTGTCGTCCGCAGGACCCTGTTCATCAGGAGTTGAGCCGGCGACGTGCCAGTGAACAGTGGGGTCACCCTGTACGCAAGCAGCGCAAAGTAGATGTCAGAAGCAGAATCCGCGGCCTTGCAGATGAGCTGTTTCACAATGTTGACCCCTTTTTCAACTTTCCGATTGGACTGCGGATATGTGGGCTGGAAGCGACATGTTTGAAATGGTATGGCTTGGCAAACATAGACCACTCGTGGCTGTTGAAGCACGGGCCATTGTCACTCATGACAGTGAGTGGAATGCCGTGCCTGGAGAACGTCTCCTTACAGGCCTTGATGACGGGCTGAGATGTGAGGTCTGAGAGCTTCACGACTTCAGGGTAGTTGGAGAAAGTCAATAATCAACACGTAGTCACAACCATTCACATAAAAGAGGTCGGTGCCAACCTTGGACCACGGCGAGGTCTCGATTTCATGCTGCTGGAGCGTCTCCTTGCTCTACGCTGGCTGGAAGCGTTGACAGGTCGCACAGTTGAGGACCATGTTCGAGATGTCCTGGCTAATACCGGGCCAGTAGACAGCCAGCCTGGCTCTGCGTCTGCACTTCTTGACGCCCAGGTGTCCCTCATGGATTTGGTGGAGCACCAAGCTTTGGAGACTGAGTGGAATTTCAATCTGGTCCAGCTTGAGGAGGATACCATCAATCACGTTAGGTCGTCCTTTACATTGAAAATTGAGGGCACTGCCCTTTCTGCCAGCCATTGGCAAGGTGGTGCATGATGCGCTGCAAGAGGGGGTCTTTGGCTGTCTCCTCGTGGATACGAACCACCTTCTCATCAGACTCCGGGAGGGTGCTAGCACCTGTGATTCATTCTGACGGATGATTTCCAGCGGTTTACTAGGCAAGGTGATGGAGTGGGACAATGCATCAGCGATGGGGAGCTCCTTGCCAGGCGTGTATACTAAGTCAAAGTCGTACCTTCTGAGTTTGAGGAGGATTTGCTGCAACCGAGGCGTCATGTCGTTCAGGTCCTTGTGGATAATGTGGACCAGAGGCCTATGATCCGTCTCGACAGTGAATGTCGGCAGGCCATAGATATAGTCGTGAAACTTGAGAATGCCAGTGAGAAGACCCAGGCATTCCTTCTCTATTTGCGCATACCTTGTTTCGGTGGGCGTCATGGCCCTCGATGTGTAGGCTACCGGTGCCCAGGATGAAGAGTCATCACGTTGAAGCAGCACCGCACCAATGCCATCCTGGCTCATATCTGTTGAGATCTTTGTCTCCCTGTCTGGGTTGAAAAATGCTAAGATGGGTGCAGTGGTGAGTTTGGCTTTCAGCTCCAACCACTCTGCCTGATGTGCTGCCTTCCATTCAAAGGCAGTGGACATTTTCACCAGGTTCTGTAGGGCCGTGGTGTGTGAGGCCATGTTTGGGATGAACTTGCCCAGAAAATTGACCATGCCCAGGAAGCACAACACCGCCTTCTTGTCTTCAGGGACTTTCATGGCTTCGATGGCCTTGACCTTGTCTGTGTCCGGGCGCACGCCCTGCTGAGAGATCTGGTCACCTAGGAGCTTGAGTGTTGACATGCCAAAGCAACATTTGGACCTGTTCAGCTTCAGGCCATTGGCGTGGACATGGCGAAATACCTGCTGGAGACGGGAAACATGCCCTTTCGGGGTCGCGGACCATATGATGATGTCGTCCACGTACACACAAACCCCTCCATCACCTGCTCCATAATGCGATGGATGATCTCCGATACCAAGCCAATGCCAAACGGCATGCAATTATAGCAGTATCTGCCAAACGGTGTGTTGAAGGTGCAGAGCCTTCTGCTGGACTCATCCAGGTGGATTTGCCAAAATCCATGTGACGCATCTAACTTGGTGAAAAAGCGTGAGTGTGCCATCTCACTGGTGAGTTCCTCCCACTTTGGAATGGGGTAGTGTTCACGCATAACATTCTTATTGAGATCCTTGGGATCAATGCAGACACGCAGGTCTCCTGAAGGCTTTCTAACCCATACCATCGAGCTGACCCAGTCAGTCGGTTCAGTTACCTTGGAAATAATGCCCTGTTGCTGAAGATCCTTGAGCTGTGCCTCCAGGCGCTCCCTCAGCGGAGCCGGGACCCGGCGTGGTGCGTGGACCACTGGCTTGGCATCAGGTCGTAGCAGAATCTTGTGTCGATATGGCAGCGTACCCGTCCCATCGAACACATCCGGATACTGAGCGAGGATGTTGTCAATGCCGGCCTGAAGATCCACATTGGAGGATGTTGTTGTGTAAACCTGCTGCACGAGGTTCAGCTGCTTGCAGGCATGCGCGCCAAGTAGGGATGCCCTGTCTGGCTTGACAATTTCAAAACGTAACCGTGCATGGGTGCCCCAGTTGGAGACAAGTAGATGGCAGGATCCCAGTGCCGTGATGGCATTTCCGTTGTAGTCCAGGAGGCTGCAGGGTGCTGGAAGGACCTTGGGGGGCTTCTTGATGCGTTTGAAATCTGCCTGTGAGAGGAGGTTGGCAGAAGCACCTGTGTCCAGCTTAAACTGGACGGTGCAGTGGTTGACTTTCATCACCGCATGCCATTCATCCACAGAATCCACAGCGAGGATAGATTGAATTTGTGATGAGTTGGATGTGGCATATTCACATTTGGTGATGATACCCTCACAGTAGGCGGAGTCCAGGCATTCTCCCTCTGGATCCGTTGTGCTGCCAGGATCAGAATCCTGTAATCGATGTTGCACACTCTGAACGTGGAATTGGGAGCGCTGGCCCCTGACTGGTGGTGCAGACCTGCACAAGGCTGCTTAGTGTCCAGGCTTCCCGCAGTTTAAACATCGCCTGCCTCTTGCAGGGCAGTGTTTCTTTAAGTGGGCATTGCCGCAGTTCGAGTATGTCATGACGTCGGCGTCCTGAGCTTCCGTGCGTCGTCGCACATGCGCAGTGCGGGTGTCGGCCGCTTTGTTATCCAGTTTGCATCGCGAATGCGTGGGGCCCTGGGAAAAGCGCGCAAAATGGCCGTTTTCATTAATGCTGAGATGCTGCATCTGGGAGATTGCCTGCACACTCTCTGCCTCGTGGGAGGCAAGTTTCTTATTTTCAGCCGATTTGTACTGGGGCTTGTGAGTTTTGGCGTGCTCATGCACTGTGCATGTTTCAATCGCGACTGGCAGGGTCATATGTTTGATTTTCAATAGCTGCTCTCTCAGAGGATCAGAGTGAACTCCAAAAACGATTTGGTCTCTGATCATGGAGTCAGCAAAATCACCGAAGTTTCAGGACAGCGCTCGCAGGCGGACGTTAGTTAAGAAGGAGTTGAAAGATTCATCTTTACCTTGTAGACGCTGTTTGAATATGTAGCGCTCGAAGATTTCATTGGTGTCCACTTCACAGTGACTGTCAAACTTGTCTAGGATGGTCTGAAACTTTGTCTTGTCCTGGCCTTCAGTGAAGTGAAAAGAGTTGAAGAGTTCGATGGCTTGATCACCCGCTGTTGAGAGGAGAAGCGCAATCTTCCTTGGATCAGACGCACCTACGAGGTCTGAAGCTTCGATGTACAGCAGAAACTTTTGCTTGAATGTCCGGCAGCTGGCACTGAGATTGCCGGAGGTCCTGAGCTGGTGAGGCGCCTGAATCTTCTCCATGGCGCTGGGATGCATTTGCTGGTCATCACAGAACGGACTGAGGTAAACCACCTAGATTAAGTAGTTTCCTGGTCGCATGTTGTGTTATGTACTCTGGGATAACACAGGCTGCAACTGGATGCAGCTTTGACCAAAAGATACTCCAGACCTTGATGTTAGTTCAATCTGATTTATTGAACCAGTAGCACAGTTAGCACAGTTCTCTATGAGTTCGACTCTCTGCTAACCTAAGTGTGGTTACTCTGTCTGACTGAACCAGACTAGCTCTTAGCCACGTGCTGGAGGTGTGATACTGTAAATACACCCTGACTAACTCTGTAGATATTCATCAGTGGAAAGAGGTGGAGTGTGAGTGCCTCGTGCCTTTTATAGTGAGATACCACCCCTGAGTGTCCTGCCTGCTCATTGGTCATGTCCTGTTCTTTGTGTTCATTAGCTGCCTGTCTGTGCCTGTCTGTATATCATTATCTGCATGTCTGCATATCATGACAGGCAGCACATCCCTCCCACTGAAGCCCGTCCACCTGGTATAGTGTAGGTTGTTTCTCACAGCTGGATAGGTGTGTGTAGTGCTGTACACAATGGATTGGCATTACCACCACTGCTCTTTAAAGGCGCAATTTGGAAGGGAAAATGATGAGAAACAATGTTAACAGCTTTTGGGACTGGTATCACAGAGGCAGTGAGGACTGGTGTTGCCAAAACTTCCTGTCTGGTAGATGTCTTCTGAACCTGCTCTAAGTCAGTCACCATTCTGAAAAGTGCAGAGAGAATGTAGATGGAGTGAGTGTGGATCTTCTGTCTCCCACTGCATCCTCCATCAGCCTACCACTTCTGCTTCTTTGCTTTCAAGAACTTCAGCCTGGCCAGGTACTGCAAACTCCGGAGCGATATCCGGATCAACACTAGACATTGGAGGAATAAGCACCATCAATCCACGTTTCCATTATCACCATAACATCATCACTGCACAAGGAAACTGTGCCAAGTCTGTAAGATACCAACACCTAGAAACTATTAACTGGCAAATACAGATGTAAATTAATCTGTGTTTATAGCAACCACCAGCTCACAGCCTCAGGTAGTAATTAAAGAAGTCGGGCAGTACTTCGTGGGAAAATAGATTCCCTTTTGGTTATTGAGGAAAATAGGCTATCTGCACCCACAGATAACCAAATTAATTTTACACACACTTGCCTTCACAAGCATGCACAGTAAACCCAAATAGGCAAAGTTTAGAGGAGATGTGCGAGACGTTTTTTGCACAGAGGATAGTGTGTGCCTGGAATTCTCTGCAGAGGAGGTGGTGGAAGCAGGTACGATAAGGGGGGGCACGGTAGCATTTGCTTCACAGCTCCAGGGTCCCAAGTTCGATTCCGGCTTGGGTCACTGTCTGTGTGGAGTCTGCACATCCTCCCCGTGTGTGCGTGGGTTTCCTCCGGGTGCTCCGGTTTCCTCCCACAGTCCAAAGATGTGCAGGTTAAGTAGATTGGCCATGATAAATTGCCAATAGTTCCAAAAAGGTTGGTTTGGGTTACAGGGTAGGGTGGAGGTGTGGGCTTTTGTAGGGTGCTCTTTCCAAGGGCTAGTGCAGGCTCGATGAGCCAAATGGCCTCCTTCTGCACTGTAAATTCTATGAATTCTATGATAATGATGTCTTGCCAAATACTTGAATAGGATGGGAATGTGTGCGTGGATTTCCTCCGGGTGCTCCGGTTTCCTCCAACAGTCCAAAGATGTGCAGGTTAGGTGGATTGGCCATGATAAATTGCCCATATGCCCAAAATTGCCCTTAGTGTTGGGTGGGGTTACTGGGTTATGGGGTAGGGTGGAGGTGTGTGGTTGGGTAGGGTGCTCTTTCCCAGAACCAGTGCAGACTCGATGGACCTAATGGCCTCCTTCTGCACTGTAAATTCTATGAATCTATAAATTCTATGAATCTATGAATAGAGGGATATGGGCCCTGGAAGTGTGGAAGGTTTTAGGTTAGACGGGTAGCATGGTGAAGAGAGGGCAGCAGAGCAGAGCTACTGATCAGCTGTTCTGGGGAAATTTGCATACGTGCAATGCGGTCAGCCTAATTTGAAGGTGTACCTGCGAAGGAGACCCGAGGAGTTTGAGTGAAGGAAAGCATCCAGCAGAGGGCAGCAGAGCAGAGCTACTGATCAGCTGTTCTGGGGAAATTTGCATACGTGCAGTGCGGTCAGCCTAATATGAAGGTGTACCTGCGAAGGAGACCCGATGAGTTTGAGTGAAGGCAAGCATCCAGCAGAGGGCAGCAGAGCAGAGCTACTGATCAGCTGTTCTGGGGAAATTTGCATACGTGCAGTGCGATCAGCCTAATTTGAAGGTGTACCTGCGAAGGAGACCCGAGGAGTTTGAGTGAAGGCAAGCATCCAGCAGAGGGCAGCAGAGCAGAGCTACTGATCAGCTGTTCTGGGGAAATTTGCATACGTGCAATGCGGTCAGCCTAATTTGAAGGTGTACCTGCGAAGGAGACCCGATGAGTTTGAGTGAAGGCAAGCATCCAGCAGAGGGCAGCAGAGCAGAGCTACTGATCAGCTGTTCTGGGGAAATTTGCATACGTGCAGTGCGATCAGCCTAATTTGAAGGTGTACCTGCGAAGGAGACCCGAGGAGTTTGAGTGAAGGCAAGCATCCAGCAGAGGGCAGCAGAGCAGAGCTACTGATCAGCTGTTCTGGGGAAATTTGCATACGTGCAATGCGGTCAGCCTAATTTGAAGGTGGTTTGTGGAGGGGCTGTTGTCAAGTGACAGTTAAACCCGAAACACTTCATCAGTGTTTCCCACCCTACCTCCTCCTCTAACCAAAAAAAACCCACGGTCGTTGGGAAGCGGGAGCAGGGGCCTGTCGTGAAGGTGAGTGAGTGCCTTTAAATTTGCTTACCTTTCAGCAGGAGCAGGGTTTGAGGGAATATCAGGGAAGCTCTTCTTTTCTTTTCCTTGTTTTTTTTAAAATCTAGAGGTGATGTCAGGGAATGCTCCTCCTGCAGAATATTTGAGGTGAGGGACGCCGTCAGTGTCCCTGCTGATTTCATCTGTGGGAAGTGCACCCAACTCCACCTCCTCAAAAACCGTGTTAGGGACCTGGAGCTTGAGCTGGATGAACTTCGGATCATTCGGGAGGCAGAGTGGGTCATAGATAGAAGCTTCAGGTAGGTAGTTATGCCAAAGAATAAAGATAGATGGGTGGCGGTGAGAGGGGCTGGGGGTAAGCAGTCAGTACAGGGATCCCCTGTGGTCGTTCCCCTTAGTAACAAGCATACAGTTTTGGATACTTGTAGGGGGGGGGGACTTACCAGGGGTAAGCCATGGGGTACGGGCCTCTGGCACGGAGTCTGTCCCTGTTGCTCAGAAGGGAAGGGGGGGAAAGGAGTAGAACATTAGTAATTGGGGACTCAATAGTCAGGGGCACAGATAGGAGATTTTGTGGGAGCGAGAGAGACTCACGTTTGGTATGTTGCCTCCCAGGTGCAAGGGTATGTGATGTCTCGGATCGTGTTTTCCGGGTCCTTAAGGGGGAGGGGGAGCAGCCCAAAGTCGTAGTCCACATTGGCACTAACGACATAGGTAGGAAAGGGGACAAGGATGTCAGGCAGGCCTTTAGGGAGCTAGGATGGAAGCTCAGAGCGAGAACAGAGTTGTTATCTCTGGGTTGTTGCCCATGCCACGTGATAGTGAGACGAGGAATAGGGAGAGAGAGCAATTAAACACGTGGCTACAGGGATGGTGCAGGCGGGAGGGATTCAGATTTCTGGATAACTGGGGCTCTTTCTGGGGAAGGTGGGACCTCTATAGACAGGATGGTCTACATCTGAACCTGAGGGGCACCAATATCCTGGAGGGGATATTTGTTAGTGCTCTTTGGGGGGGTTTAATTCAGCAGGGGCATGGGAACATGGATTGTAGTTTTGGGGTACGGGAGATTGAGAGTATAGAGGTCAGGAGCACAGATTTGACTTCGCAGGAGGGTTCCAGTGTTCAGGTAGGTGGTTTGAAGTGTGTCTACTTCAATGCCAGGAGTATACAAAATAAGGTAGGGGAACTGGCAGCATGGGTTGGTACCTGGGACTTCGATGTTGTGGCCATTTCAGAGACATGGATAGAGCAGGGACAGGAATGGTTGTTGCAGGTTCCGGGGTTTAGGTGTTTTAGTAAGCTCAGAGAAGGGGGCAAAAGAGGGGGAGGTGTGGCGCTGCTAGTCAAGGACAGTATTACGGTGGCGGAAAGGATGCTAGATGGGGACTCTTCTTCTGAGGTAGTATGGGCTGAGGTTAGAAACAGGAAAGGAGAGGTCACCCTGTTGGGAGATTTCTATAGGCCACCTAATAGTTCTAGGGATGTAGAGGAAAGGATGGCGAAGATGATTCTGGAAAAGAGCGAAAGTAACAGGGTAGTTGTTATGGGAGACTTTAACTTTCCAAATATTGACTGGAAAAGATATAGTTCGAGTACATTAGATGGGTCGTTCTTTGTACAATGTGTGCAGGAGGGTTTCCTGACACAATATGTTGACAGGCCAACAAGAGGCAAGGCCACATTGGATTTGGTTTTGGGTAATGAACCAGGCCAGGTGTTAGATCTGGAGGTAGGTGAGCACTTTGGAGACAGTGACCACAATTCGGTGACCTTTACGTTAGTGATGGAAAGGGATAAGTATACCCCGCAGGTCAAGAGTTATAGCTGGGGGAAGGGCAATTATGATGCCATTAGACATGACTTAGGATGTGTAGGTTGGAGAAGTAGGCTGCAAGGGTTGGGCACACTGGATATGTGGAGCTTGTTCAAGGAACAGCTATTGCGTGTTCTTGATAAGTACGTACCAGTCAGGCAGGGAGGAAGGGGTAGAGCGAGGGAACCGTGGTTTACCAAAGAAGTGGAATCTCTTATTAAGAGGAAGTAGGAGGCCTATGTGAAGATGAGGCGTGAAGTTTCAGTTGGGACGCTTGATAGTTACAAGGAAGCAAGGAAGGATCTAAAGAGAGAGCTAAGACGAGCAACGAGGGGACATGAGAAGTCTTTGGCAGGTAGGATTAAGGAAAACCCAAAAGCTTTCTATAGGTATGTCAGGAATAAAAGAATGACTAGGGTAATTGGCTACAGGAATAGTGCCAGAGGACTGGAGGGTAGCAAATGTGGTCCCTTTGTTCAAGAAGGGGAGTATAGATAACCCCGGTAACTATAGGCCGGTGAGCCTCACGTCTGTTGTGGGTAAAGTCTTGGAGAGGATTATAAGAGATACGATTTATATTAATCTAGATAGGAATAATATGATTAGGAATAGTCAGCATGGTTTTGTGAAGGGTAGGTCATGCCTCACAAACCTTATCGAGTTCTTTGAGAAGATGACTGAACAGGTAGACGAGGGTAGAGCAGTTGATGTGGTGTATATGGATTTCAGTAAAGCGTTTGATAAGGTTCCCCACAGTCGTCTATTGCAGAAAATACGGAGGCTGGGGATTGAGGGTGATTTAGAGATGTGGATTAGAAATTGGCTAGTTGAAAGAAGACAGAGGGTGGTGGTTGATGGCAAATGTTCAGTTACGAGTGGCGTACCACAAGGATCTGTTCTGGGGCCATTGCTGTTTGTCATTTTTATAAATGACCTAGAGGAGGGCACAGAAGGTTGGGTGAGTAAATTTGCAGACGACACTAAAGTCGGTGGAGTTGTAGACAGTGTGGAAGGATGTTGCAGGTTACAGAGGGACATAGATAAGCTGCAGAGCTGGGCTGAGAGGTGGCAACTGGAGTTTAATGTAGAGAAATTGAGGTGATTCACTTTGGAAAGAATAACAGGAGTGCGGACAATTTGGCTAATGGTAAAATTCTTGGTAGTGTGGATGAGCAGAGGGATCTCGGTGTCCATGTACATAGATCCCTGAAAGTTGCCACCCAGGTTGATAGGGTTGTGAAGAAGGCCTATGGTGTGTTGGCCTTTATTGGTAGAGGAATTGAGTTCCGGAGCCATGAGGTCATGTTGCAGCTGTACAAAACTCTGGTACGGCCGCATTTGGAGTATTGCGTACACTTCTGGTCGCCTCATTATAGGAAGGACGTGGAAGCTTTGGAACGGGTGCAGAGGAGATTTATCAGGACGTTGCCTGGTATAGAGGGAAAATCTTATGAGGAAAGGCTGATGGACTTGAGGTTGTTTTCGTTAGAGAGAAGAAGGTTAAGAGGTGACTTAATAGAGACATACAAAATGATCAGAGGGTTAGATAGGGTGGACAGTGAGAGCCTTCTCACGCGGATGGAGGTGGCTAGCACGAGGGGACATAGCCTTAAATTGAGGGGTAATAGATATAGGACAGAGGTCAGAGGTAGGTTTTTTACGCAAAGAGTGTTGAGGCCGTGGAATGCCCTATCTGCAACAGTAGTGAACTCGCCAACATTGAGGGCATTTAAAAGTTTATTGGATAAGCATATGGATGATAATGGCATAGTGTAGGTTAGATGGCCTTTAGTTTTTGACTTCCCATGTAGGTGCAACATCGTGGGCCGAAGGGCCTGTACTGCGCTGTATCATTCTATGTTCTATGTTCTATGGTCGGCGTGGGCTTGGAGGACTGAAGGACCTGTTCCTGTGCTGTACTTTTCTTTGTTCTTTGTTCGAGACCCCATTTCATTCCCTCCTAATTTGACCTTAATATTTCACATTTCTTTTTTATTTGTTGATGGGATGAGGCTGTCACTGGCCAGGACAGCATTTCTTGAGTAGGTGGTGATAAACTGCTGACTGAAGCTGCTGCAGTTCTCCTGGCACAGTAGGTTCACCCACAGTGTATTAGGGAGGGCCGTCCAGGATTTTGACACAGCGGCAGTGAAGAAACGGTAATCTATCTGATGGTGAATGTCTTGGAGGGGAACGCGCAGGTGGTGGTGTTCCTATGATATCTGACTCTCCTTATCATTTACACACCTTGGGCGGAATTCTCCGCAACGGCCGACGCCGTCGTGAAACACAGAGTGTTTCACGTCGGTGTCAGAGGCCGCTCTCTCCTCTCTCTCCCCCCCCCCCCCCCGCCCCCGTCTAGGAGCGGCGTTTTGTGTAACTCGGCCGCCGGGCCTTGACGCTGGCATCAGGGTGGCGCGCCGAGAATGACGTGGCCGGTGGTGTTTAAATGACGTCAGATGCGCATGCGCAGTTGTCGTCTTCCCCTCCGCTACCCCACAAAACGTGGCGGCTTGATCTTGCCGGGCGGCGGCGTGGCGGTGTGACCAATTGTGCTTTTAACACCAACCCCCACACTCCCGCCCCCACAAACATCCCCACTCACCCACCTCCATACCCCCTCTCAACATGCACTCTCCCCCACACCCCCTCCCATACACCCACTCCTGCCATAACCCCTCCCCCAACACCCCCTCTCCTCACACCCCCTCTCCCAACAACCTCTCACCCCGAACCCTCTCCCGCCATGTTCCTGCCCCCATGCCCTTTCCCACTACCACCTTCCCCCACACCCCCTCTCCCTATGTTCCATTCATGGAAACATAGAAAATAGGTGCAGGAGGAGGCCATTTGGCCCTTCGTGCCTGCTCTGCCATTCATTATGATCATGGCTGATCATCCAACTCAACAGCGTAATCCTTCCTTACCTCCATATCCTTTGATCCCTTGCACCCCAAGTGCTGCATCGAACTGCCTTGAAAATATACAATGATTTGGCCTCAACTACTTCCTGTGGTAATGAATTCCACAGCCTTACCAGAAATTTCTCCACATTTCTCTCCTAAATGCTCTCACTTGTATCCTGAGACTGTGACCCCTGGTTCTGGCCAACTTCACCATTGGGACCATCTGTCAAGGATCTACCCTGTCATAGATAGAACAGTACAGCACAGAACAGGCCCTTCGGCCCTCAATGTTGTGCCGAGCAATGATCACCCTACTCAAACCCACGTATCCACCCTATACCCGTAACCCAACAAACCCCCCCCTTAACCTTACTTTTTAGGACACTACGGGCAATTTAGCATGGCCAATCCACCTAACCCGCACATCTTTGGACTGTGGGAGGAAACCAGAGCACCCGGAGGAAACCCACGCACACACGGGGAGGACGTGCAGACTCCACACAGACAGTGACCCAGCCGGGAACCGACCCTGGGACCCTGGAGCTGTGAAGCATTTATGCTAACCACCATGCTACCGTGCTGCCCCAAATTTAGAGTACCCAATTATCTTTTCCAATTAAGGGGCAATTTAGCGCGGCCAATCCACCTACCCTGCACATCTTTGGGTTGTGGGGGTGAGACCCATGCAGACACGGGGGAGAATGTGCAAACTCCACACGGACAGTGACCCAGGGCCGGGATTCGAACCCGTGTTCTCAGTACCATAGGCAGCAATGCTAACCACTGTGCCACCGTGCTGCCCAGTCCTGTTAGAATTTTATAGGTTTCTATGAGATTCCCACCTCATTCTTCTGAACTCCAATGGTTTAGCACACTGGGCTAAATTGCTGGCTTTTAAAGCAGACCAAGGCAGGCCAGCAGCATGGTTCAATTCCCGTACCAGCCTCCCCGAGCAGGCACCGGAACGTGGCGACTAGAGGCTTTTCACAGTAACTTCATTGAAGCCTACTTGTGACAATAAGCGATTTTCATTTCATTTCATTTCAATTAATACAATCTTAACTGACTCAATCTCGCCTCATAGATCTGTCGTGCTATCCCAGGAATTAGTCTGGTAAACCTTGGCTGAACTCACTCTAGAGCAAGGACATCCTTCCTCAGATAAGGAGACCAAAACTGCACATAATATTCTAGGTGTGGCATCTTAAGGAAAATCCCAAAGCCTTTTATTCGTATATAAGGAGCAAGAGGGTAAGCAGAGAAAGGATTGGCCCACTCAAAGACAAAAGAGGGAATTTATGCGTGGAGTCAGAGGAAATGAGTGAGCTTCTTAATGAGTACTTTGCATCGGTATTCACCAAGGAGAGGGACATGATGGATGTTGAGGCTAGGGATGGATGTTTAAATACTCTAGGTCATGTCGGCATAAGAAAGGGGGAGGTTTTGGGTATTCTAAAAGGCATTAAGGTGGACAAATCCCCAGGACCGGATGGGATCTATCCCAGGTTACTGAAGGAAGCGAGGGACGAAATAGCTGGGGCCTTAACAGAGATCTTTGCAGCATCCTTGAGCACGGGTGAAATCCCGGAGGACTGGAGAATTGATAATGTTGTCCCTTTGTTTAAGAAGGGTAGCATGGATAATCCAGGGAATTATAGACCTGTGAGCTTGACGTCAGTGGTAGGCAAACTGTTGGAGAAGATACTGAGGGATAGGATCTATTCACATTTGGAAGAAAATAGACTTATCAGTGATAGGCAGCATGGTTTTGTGCAGGGAAGGTCATGTCTAACAAACCTAATAGAATTCTTTGAGGAAGTGACAAAGTTAATTGATGAGGGAAGGGCTGTAGATGTCATATGCATGGACTTCAGTAAAACATTTGATAAAGTTCCCCATGGCAGGTTGATGGAAAAAGTGAAGTCATATGGGGTTCAGGGTGTACTAGCTAGATGGATAAAGAACTGGCTGGGCAACAGGAGACAGAAAGTAGTGGTGGAAGGGAGTGTCTCAAAATGGAGAAAGGTGACTAGTGGTGTTCCACAGGGACCCGTGCTCGGACCACTGTTGTTTGTGATATACATAAATGATCTGGATGAAGGTATAAGTGGTCTGATGAGCAAGTTTGCAGATGATACTAAGATTGGTGGAGTTGCAGATAGCGAGGCGGACTGTCAGAGAATACAGCAAAATATCGATAGATTGGAGAGTTGGGCAGAGAAATGGCAGATGGAGTTCAATCCAGGCAAATGCGAGGTGATACATTTTGGAAGATCTAACTCAAGAGCAGACTATATGGTCAATGGGAGAGCCCTGGGGAAAATTGATGTACAGAGAGATCTGGGAGTTCAGGTCCATTGTACCCTGAAGGTGGCAACGCAGGTCGATAGAGTGGTCAAGAAGGCATACAGCATGCTTGCCTTCATCAGACGGGGTATTGAGTACAAGAGTCAGCAGGTCATATTACATTTGTATCGGACTTTGGTTAGGCCACATTTGGAATACTGCGTGCAGTTCTGGTCGCCACATTACCAGAAGGATGTGGATGCTTTAGAGAGGGTGCAGAGGAGGTTCACCAGGATGTTGCCTGGTATGGAGGGTGCTAGCTATGAAGAAAGGTTGAGTAGTTAGGATTGTTTTCATTGGAAAGACGGCGGTTGAGGGGAGACCTGATTGAGGTCTACAAAATTATGAGAGGTATGGACAGGGTGGATAGCAACAAGCTTTTTCCAAGAGTGGGGGTGTCAATTACAAGGGGTCACAATTTCAAGGTGAGAGGGGGAAAGTTTAAGGGAGATGTGCGTGGAAAGTTTTTTACGCAGAGGGTGGTGTGTGCCTGGAATGCGTTGTCAGCGGAAGTGGTAGAGGCGGGTACGATAGCATCATTTAAGATGCATCTGGACAGATATATGAATGGGTGGGGAACAGAGAAAGGTAGACCTTGGAAAATAGGCAACAGGTTTAGATAAAGGATCTGGATCGGCGCAGGCTGGGAGGGCCGGAGGGCCTGTTCCTGTGCTGTAATTTTCTTTGTTCTTTGTTCTTCTTGTCACCAAGGCCCTGTATAAGTGCAGCAACATATCCCTTCTCCTGTACTCAAAACCTCTTGCTATGACGGCCAGCATATCATTTGCCTTCTTTACCACCTGCACCTATATGCTTACCTTCATCAATGAGAACATCCCCCTCTCCTAATTTATGCCCATTCAGATAATAGTCTGCCTTCCTGTTTTTGCTACCAAAGTGGATAACCTCACATTTATCCAAATTATGCTGCATCTACCATTCATTTACCCATTCACTCAACTTGTCCAAATCACACTGAAGAATTTCTGCATTCTCCTTGCAGCTCGGCCCCCACCTAACTTTGTGTCATCTGTAAATTTGGAGATATTACATTTTGTTCCCTCATCTAAATCATTAATATATATTGTGAATAGCTGGGGTTCCAACACCGATCCCTGTGGCACCCCACTAGTCACTGCGTGTGATTTGGAAAAAGATCTGTTAATCGTACTCTTTGTTTCCAGTCTGCCAACCAGTTTTCTATCCATCTCAATACACTACCCCTAATCCTGTGCACTTTCATTTTACAAACTAATCTCTTGTGTGGGACTTTGTCAAAAGCCTTCTGAAAGTCCAGATATACCACATCCACTGGCTCCCCCTCATCAACTCTACTAGTTACTTTCTCGAAGAATTCCAGTAGATTTCCCCTGCATGAATCCATGCTGACTCTGTCCTATCCTGCCACTGTTTTCTGAGTGCTCTGCTATAAAATGTTTGTAAGAAGTCTGACAACGGCAGGTTTAAATCCAACAGGTTTGTTTCGAATCATTACCTTTCAGAGCACAGCTCCTTCTTCAGGTTCATCAGTGCGTCCACTATTTCTACAGCCACCTCCTTAAGTTCTCTGGGATGTAGACTATCAGGCCCTGAGGATTTATCATCCTTCAATCTCCTTAATTTTCCCAACGTCATTTCTCTACTTATATTGGTTTCCTTTGGTTCCTCCCTGTCTCTAAACCCTCCATTCCCCAAAATTTCTGGTATCTTACTTGTGTCCTCATTTGTGAAGACAGAACCAAAGTATGTATTTAATTGCTCAGATATTTCCTTGTCCCCAATTATAAATTTCCCTGATTCTGACTTTAAGGGCCCTACATTTGTCCTCATCAATCTTTTGCTCTCTTCATGCACATATAGAAATTTACAGTCAGTTTTTATGTTTTCTGCAAGCTTACTCTCATCCTCTATTTTCCCTTCTTAACCAACCCCTTTGTCTTCCTTTGCTGAATTCTAAACTGCTCCCAATCCTCAGACATCCAGCGGAATTCTCCATCAGCGGGATCTTCCTGTTCACCGGCAGTGCCCCTGGGTTTCCCGACAGCATGAGGTGGCCACAATAAGAAACCCCATTGGCCGGCTGTGGGGATGGAAAATGCCCCTGCCGGCGGGAACGTGCCATGCCGGGAAACGCAGCTGGTGGACCGAAGACCTGTTGTTTGTTTTGGCCAATTTGTATGCTTCTTCCTTGGATCGAATTCGAGCTCTAATTTCCCTTGTAAGCCATGGATTGGCTACCTCTCCTGTTTTACTTTTTACCATTTCTATATTTGAATTGTTGACAACCTTTGTGGTCTCTCAAAAGCTGAGGAACTGTGGCACTGCGGTGAAGGAATAATTGCAACTGCCAGGCAAACAAGAACTGCTGAGCTGTGAGCTACATTCCCAGATAGACATTCTTTTCACAACAAAATTTAAACGTTTATAGTAACAAATGGCTAAACATATGATTGACTAATCACTATATTCTTTCTGTTGGAAATTTCTATCTTAAATTACACAAAGTGACCAGGGCATTATCTATAGAATTATAATCCTTTTAGCAAACGGCCCACAGTTTCTGCCAGTATGTGTTCCTAATTCCTGTTTAACCAAATAGTAACTTTGACTGACCGCTTCCAGGTGCTTCCCTCAGTTTACAGAGAGTTTCAGAAATCTACCACTCAGTAGTCAGCTTGTCCTAATGATTCTTCTTCCCCTTGGCCAGACAATTCTCCTGGAATTCATTTTTTCATATAAATTTAGAATATCCAGTTTTTTTTCCAATTAAGGGGCAATTTGGCGTGGTCAATCCACCTACCTGCCCAACTTTAGGCTGTGGGGGTGAAACCCACTCAGACATGGGGAGAATGTGGAAACTCCACAGAGTCAGTGACCCGGGTGCAGGATTAAACCCGGGTCCTCGGTGCTATAGGAAGCAGTGCTAACCACTATGACACTGCGCCGTCCCAAACTGCCTGCAATTCATAGAATGCTGTAAAATGTGTCCCATCAACTAAAGACCATCCCCCTCCTGCAGGAGTTCACAAAGCCCAGCAAGCCCACAGTACTGCTGTCTGTCATCGATATTCACTGATTTGTAGGGAAGGCCATATACAGATCTCAAAAAATGGCTTCCTCTTTCCCTGGCAACATGAAACACATTAACATTGCATCCAGGTAGAAATCCCCTACATCTTAGACATTAGTGGCTAGCTTACAGCACAATTGTTTGCAACCTACAACACTTTCAGCGTCTACTCGTTGTAAACTGCTGCCATTGTCTCCAAGGATAAATACTTTGCACTTCTTCTCATTCATAGAATTTACATTCATAGAATTTACAGTGCAGAAGGAGGCCATTCGGCCCATCGAGTCTGCACCGGCTCCTGGAAAGAGCACCCTACCCAAGGTTAACACCTCCACCCTATCACCATAACCCAGTAACCCCACCCACCACTAAGGGCAATTTTGGACACTAAGGGCAATTTATCATGTCCAATCCACCTATCTCAGTAAAATAATCTGAGTATTCATTTGCTCGCTAACCTTCAACCCACTCAGACATTATTGTTGGGCAGACTTCAGAACAGGTCACATTATTTTTTTAACCCTAAATTTAAAGCTACAGTCATAAAGCATAATGACCTTAGAAACCACTGAGTAAAATGTGAAATTCATGTTTACAGCAAAGGTTAGGGGCAACTGATGATGAAGGGAAAGTGTGAATTTGGGACATATTCATCCACAAGTCCTTGGGGAGTGTTTACACGGAGTGATTGTTAAAAATCAAACTAGACTCAAAGTTGGAGATTTTTTTCTCATTTGTCAATGTTATTATTTTTAAGTGTCCTGACGTTTCCATCAAATTTATAAGTGATGCATGCTCTGTTTGAATGGAAGCAATTAATAATAATTGCATAGTTATAGAGGCCAAGACACAGACCTGAGGGGAAAGCAAACATATTTTAAAGTGTCAATCACAAAGAGCTGAGATTAAGAGGACTCAGTCTGAAACCAGTAATTCATTAACTGATTAAACCAGCTTGTGTTGAGTGTTCTGCACTAACTATTGCTACCCAAGGCCCTAAAGACATGACGCATTACAGCTAAGGGGTCTGGATCAAGATCATAAAGCTGTTAGGGTGGAACCTCTGACTGCAACATTTAGATGTTTGATTGCTTAAGATGTGTCAACATGACCATGCTTCTCACTAACATCCATTTCTTATAAGAGGCAGCTCAGTGCAACAGAATTAGTCATGTCCCATCTCTCTGTTATCACAAGTTGTGACAAGTTTTGAGCTGATGCCTGGGGTCATCGCTATCCTCAAATGTTGTGTTAACACCTGCTGCTTCATGCAGCATGTTTGAAGTTCTCCTTACAGACCCTTTGGAAGTATTTGCCTCACATTTCTTTTCAGAAATATCATGCTGCTCCATTTGAAATTGCCGTGACGGGGTTCATTCTAACAGATTCTAGTCGCACAGTTTGGACAAAGACGTGCGGATTCCCCTCAAAGGCATGGAAACGAGTCTAGACGATCACAGCAATGTTTTTTTTTTACATTTTCTTCAAGGGATTTGGGTGTTGCTGGCTAGGCCAGCATTTGTTTCTATTCCTAATTGCCCTTAAGAAGTTGCCCTTCTCCAACTGTTGCAGTCCATGTGGTGTAGATACACCCACAGAGCTGTTAGGGAGGAAGTTCCAGGAATTTGACCCAGCGACAGTGAAGGAACGGCAATATATTTCCAAGATAGGATGGTGAGTGACTTGGAGGGGAACCTCCAGGTGGTGGGGTTCCGAGGTATCTGCTGCCCTTGTTATTCCAGGTAGAAGAGGTCACAGGGAGGTGTGGTTAAGGAAGCCTTTGTGAGTTGCTGCAGTGTATCTTGTATACGGTACACACGGCTGCCACTGTGTGTCAGTGTATCTTGTATACGGAACACACGCTGCCACTGTGTGTCAGTGTATCGTGTATACGGTACACACGCTGCCACTGTGTGTCAGTGTATCTTGTATACGGTACACACGCTGCCACTGTGTGTCAATGTATCTTGTATACGGTACACACGCTGCCACTGTGTGTCAATGTATCTTGTATACGGTACACACGCTGCCACTGTGTGTCAATGTATCTTGTATACGGTACACACGCTGCCACTGTGTATCAGTGTATCTTGTATACGGTACACACGCTGCCACTGTGTGTCAGTGTATCTTGTATACGGTCCACACGCTGCCACTGTGTGTCAGTGTATCTTGTATACGGTACACACGCTGCCACTGTGTGTCAATGTATCTTGTATACGGTACACACGCTGCCACTGTGTGTTAGTGTATCTTGTATATGGTCCACACGCTGCCACTGTGTGTCAGTGTATCTTGTATACGGTACACACGCTGCCACTGTGTGTCAGTGTATCGTGTATACGGTACACACGGCTGCCACTGTGTGTCAATGTATCTTGTATACGGTACACACGGCTGCCACTGTGTGTCAGTGTATCTTGTATACGGTACACACGGCTGCCACTGTGTGTCAGTGTATCTTGTATACGGTACACACGGCTGCCACTGTGTGTCAGTGTATCTTGTATATGGTACACACGCTGCCACTGTGTGTCAGTGTATCGTGTATACGGTACACACGGCTGCCACTGTGTGTCAGTGTATCTTGTATACGGTACACAACTTGCCACTGTGTGTCAGTGTATCGTGTATACGGTACACACGGCTGTCACTGTGTGTCAGTGTATCTTGTATACGGTACACACGGCTGCCACTGTGTGTCAGTGTATCTTGTATACGGTACACACGCTGCCACTGTGTGTCAATGTATCTTGTATACGGTACACACGCTGCCACTGTGTGTCAGTGTATCTTGTATACGGTACACACGGCTGCCACTGTGTGTCAGTGTATCGTGTATACGGTACACACGGCTGTCACTGTGTGTCAGTGTATCGTGTATACGGTCCACACGGCTGCCACTGTGTGTCAGTGTATCTTGTATACGGTCCACACGGCTGCCACTGTGTGTCAGTGTATCGTGTATACGGTACACACGGCTGCCACTGTGTGTCAGTGTATCGTGTATACGGTACACACGGCTGCCACTGTGTGTCAGTGTATCTTGTATACGGTACACACGGCTGCCACTGTGTGTCAGTGTATCTTGTATACGGTACACACGGCTGCCACTGTGTGTCAGTGTATCTTGTATACGGTACACACGGCTGCCACTGTGTGTCAGTGTATCTTGTATACGGTACACACGGCTGCCACTGTGTGTCAGTGTATCTTGTATACGGTACACACGGCTGCCACTGTGTGTCAGTGTATCTTGTATACGGTACACACGGCTGCCACTGTGTGTCAGTGTATCTTGTATACGGTACACACGCTGCCACTGTGTGTCAGTGTATCGTGTATACGGTACACACGCTGCCACTGTGTGTCAGTGTATCTTGTATACGGTCCACACGCTGCCACTGTGTGTCAGTGTATCTTGTATACGGTACACACGGCTGCCACTGTGTGTCAGTGTATCTTGTATACGGTACACACGGCTGCCACTGTGTGTCAGTGTATCTTGTATACGGTACACACGGCTGCCACTGTGTGTCAGTGTATCTTGTATACGGTACACACGGCTGCCACTGTGTGTCAATGTATCTTGTATACGGTACACACGGCTGCCACTGTGTGTCAGTGTATCTTGTATACGGTACACACGGCTGCCACTGTGTGTCAGTGTATCTTGTATACGGTACACACGCTGCCACTGTGTGTCAATGTATCTTGTATACGGTACACACGCTGCCACTGTGTGTCAATGTATCTTGTATACGGTACACACGGCTGCCACTGTGTGTCAGTGTATCGTGTATACGGTACACACGGCTGCCACTGTGTGTCAGTGTATCGTGTATACGGTACACACGGCTGCCACTGTGTGTCAGTGTATCGTGTATACGGTACACACGGCTGCCACTGTGTGTCAGTGTATCTTGTATACGGTACACACGGCTGCCACTGTATGTCAGTGTATCGTGTATACGGTACACACGGCTGCCACTGTGTGTCAGTGTATCTTGTATACGGTACACACGGCTGCCACTGTGTGTCAGTGTATCTTGTATACGGTACACACGCTGCCACTGTGTGTCAGTGTATCGTGTATACGGTACACACGGCTGCCACTGTGTGTCAGTGTATCTTGTATACGGTACACACGCTGCCACTGTGTGTCAGTGTATCGTGTATACGGTACACACGGCTGTCACTGTGTGTCAGTGTATCTTGTATACGGTACACATGGCTGCCACTGTGTGTCTGTGTATCTTGTATACGGTACACACGCTGCCACTGTGTGTCAGTGTATCTTGTATACGGTCCACACGCTGCCACTGTGTGTCAGTGTATCTTGTATACGGTCCACACGCTGCCACTGTGTGTCAGTGTATCTTGTATACGGTACACACGGCTGCCACTGTGTGTCAGTGTATCGTGTATACGGTACACACGGCTGCCACTGTGTGTCAATGTATCTTGTATACGGTACACACGGCTGCCACTGTGTGTCAGTGTATCGTGTATACGGTACACACGGCTGCCACTGTGTGTCAGTGTATCGTGTATACGGTACACACGCTGCCACTGTGTGTCAGTGTATCTTGTATACGGTCCACACGCTGCCACTGTGTGTCAGTGTATCTTGTATACGGTACACACGCTGCCACTGTGTGTCAGTGTATCTTGTATACGGTACACACGGCTGCCACTGTGTGTCAGTGTATCGTGTATACGGTACACACAGCTGCCACTGTGTGTCAATGTATCTTGTATACGGTACACACGGCTGCCACTGTGTGTCAGTGTATCGTGTATACGGTACACACGGCTGCCACTGTGTGTCAGTGTATCGTGTATACGGTACACACGCTGCCACTGTGTGTCAGTGTATCTTGTATACGGTACACACGGCTGCCACTGTGTGTCAGTGTATCTTGTATACGGTACACACGGCTGCCACTGTGTGTCAGTGTATCATGTATACGGTACACACGGCTGCCACTGTGTGTCAGTGTATCATGTATACGGTACACACGGCTGCCACTGTGTGTCAGTGTATCATGTATACGGTACACACGGCTGCCACTGTGTGTCAGTGTATCTTGTATACGGTACACACGCTGCCACTGTGTGTCAGTGTATCGTGTATACGGTACACACGGCTGCCACTGTGTGTCAGTGTATCGTGTATACGGTACACACGGCTGCCACTGTGTGTCAGTGTATCTTGTATACGGTACACACGCTGCCACTGTGTGTCAGTGTATTGTGTATACGGTACACACGGCTGCCACTGTGTGTCAGTGTATCGTGTATACGGTACACACGGCTGCCACTGTGTGTCAGTGTATCTTGTATACGGTACACACGCTGCCACTGTGTGTCAGTGTATCGTGTATACGGTACACACGGCTGCCACTGTGTGTCAGTGTATCGTGTATATGGTACACACGCTGCCACTGTGTGTCAGTGTATCTTGTATACGGTACACACGGCTGCCACTGTGTGTCAGTGTATCGTGTATATGGTACACACGCTGCCACTGTGTGTCAGTGTATCGTGTATACGGTACACACGGCTGCCACTGTGTGTCAGTGTATCGTGTATACGGTACACACGCTGCCACTGTGTGTCAGTGTATCTTGTATACGGTACACACGGCTGCCACTGTGTGTCAATGTATCTTGTATACGGTACACACGGCTGCCACTGTGTGTCAATGTATCTTGTATACGGTACACACGGCTGCCACTGTGTGTCAGTGTATCTTGTATACGGTACACACGGCTGCCACTGTGTGTCAGTGTATCTTGTATACGGTACACATGCTGCCACTGTGTGTCAGTGTATCTTGTATACGGTACACACGGCTGCCACTGTGTGTCAGTGTATCGTGTATACGGTACACACGGCTGCCACTGTGTGTCAGTGTATCGTGTATACGGTACACACGGCTGCCACTGTGTGTCAGTGTATCTTGTATACGGTACACACGCTGCCACTATGTGTCAGTGTATCTTGTATACGGTACACACGGCTGCCACTGTGTGTCAGTGTATCTTGTATACGGTACACACGGCTGCCACTGTGTGTCAGTGTATCGTGTATACGGTACACACGGCTGCCACTGTGTGTCAGTGTATCTTGTATACGGTACACACGGCTGCCACTGTGTGTCAGTGGCGGAGAGTCCATCGATATTCAGTCTAAATGTTGAAGCTGGTGGTTGGAATGCCAATCAAGTGGGGGTGCTTTGTCCTGGATGGTATTAAGCTTCCTAGAGCTGCACTCATACAGGCAAGTGGAGAGTATTGTAACATCATCCTGACTTGTGCCTTGTGGATGATGGACAGGCTTTGGGGAGTCAGGAAGTGAGTTACTTACTGCAGAATTCCCAGCCTCTGACTTGCTCTGGTAGCCACAGTATTTATAAGGCTAATCCAGTTCAGTTTCTGATCAATACTGACACCAGAAAGCTGATAGTGGGGGATTCAGCAATGGTAATGCCATTGAATGTCAAGGGGAGATGGTTGGATTGTCTCGTGTTGGAGATGGTCATTGCCGAACACTTCTGTGGTGCAAATGCTACTTGCTATTTATCGGCCCAAATGCTGTCCAAGCCTTGATGCATATGAGCATGGACAGCTTTGTTTTCGGTGTGACTGGCATGCCCTCCTGCATTCTTCATTGAACCATCATTGATTCCCCAGCTTAATGGTGAAGGTAGAGTGGGGGATAAGTTAGGCTATGAGGTTATAGATTGTGGTTATGGTTTAGATTCCACTGCTGATGATTTCCCACAGCGTCTCATAGATGCCCAGTTTTCAATTGTTAGATCTGTTCAAAATTGATCTAATTTACAAAGAACAAAGAACAAAGAAAAGTACAGCACAGGAACAGGCCCTTCGGCCCTCCAAACCTGCGCCGACCATGCTGCCCGTCTAAACTAAAATCTTCTACACTTCCGGGGTCCGTATCTCTCTATTCCCATCCTATTCATGTATTTGTCAAGATGCCCCTGCTTCCACCACCTCCTCCGGCAGAGAGTTCCAGGCACCCACTACCCTCTGTGTAAAAAACTTGCCTCGTACATCTCCTCTAAACCTTGCCCCTCGCACCTTAAACCTATGCCTTCTAGTAATTGACCCCTCTACCCTGGGAAAAAGCCTCTGACTATCCACTTTGTCTAGGCCCCTCATAATTTTGTAGACCTCTATCAGGTCTCCCCTCAACCTCCTTCGTTCCAGTGAGAACAAACCAAGTTTATTCAACCTCTCCTCATAGCTAATGCCCTTCAGATCAGGCAACATCCTCGTAAATCTCTTCTGCACCCTCTCTAAAGCCTCTATATCCTTCTGGTAGTGTGGAGACCAGAACTGAACACTATACTCCAAGTGAGGCCTAACTATGGTTCTATACAGCTGCAACATGACATGCCAATTTTTATACTCAATTCCCCGGCCAATGAAGGCAAGCATGTCGTATGCCTTCTTGACTACTTTCTCCACCTGTGTTGCCCCTTTCAGTGACCTGTGGATCTGTACACGTAGATCTCTCTGACTTTCAATACTCTTGAGGGTTCTACCATTTACTGTATATTCCCTCCCTGCATTAGACCTTCCAAAATGCTTACCTCACATTTGCCCGGATTAAACTCCATCTGCCATCTCTCCGCCCAAGTCTCCAAACAATCTAAATCCTGCTGTATCCTCTGACAGTCCTCATCGCTATCTGCAATTCCACCAACCTTTGTGTCATCTGCAAACGTACTAATCAGACCAGTTCCATTTTCCTCCAAATCATTTATATATACTACAAACAGCAAAGGTCCCAGCACTGATTCCTGCGGAACACCACTAGTCACAGCCCTCCAATTAGAAAAGCACCCTTCCATTGCTACTCTCTGCCTTCTGTGACCTAGCCAGTTCTGTATCCATCTTGCCAGCTCACCCCTGATCCCATGTGACTTCACCTTTTGTACCAGTCTGCCACGAGGCACCTTGTCAAAGGCCTTATTGAAGTCCATATCGCCAACATCCACTGCCCTACCTGCAGCAATCATCTTTGTGACCTCCTCGAATAACTCAATCAAGTTAGTGAGACACGACCTCCCCTTCACAAAACCGTGCTGCCTCTCGCTTTTGTGCCGCACAACGTGATGAATGGTATCCTCAATATGAAGGTGGGGCATCGTCTCCAAGAGGACTGTCCGTCTTCTTGGGCAAGGTCAAGTTTGCACTTTCTGGTCGAAAGTGAAAACTCCACACAGACAGTCACCCAAGGCCGTAATTGGCGCTGTGAGGCAGCAATGTGAGTCCTTGGGGTATATTTTATTTTCGTTGCTCACACTAATGGACAGTTGAAAATTACTTCCATCCCCCTTTGATGGCCCTGTCCAAAAAACGGATCCCCCTTCCCACTGACAGGATCGAGCGCTATCCCAACCTTGATTTCCCACTTGTATTTCTACTAACATTTTTTTTTTGTAAATTTAGAGTACCCAATTCATTTTTTCTAATTAAGGGCAATTTAGCGTGGCCAATCCAACTACCCTGCACATCTTTGGTTTGTGGGGGCGAAACCCACGCAAACGCAGGGAGAATGTGCAAACTCCATAGAACATAGAACATTACAGCGCAGTACGGGCCCTTCGGCCCTCGATGCTGCGCCGACCGGTGAAACCATCTGAAGCCTATCTGACCTACACTATTCCATTTTCATCCATATGTCTATCCAGTGGCCACTTAAATGCCCTTAAATTTGGCGAGTCTACTACTGTTGCAGGCAGGGCGTTCCACACCCCTACTACTCTCTGAGTAAAGAAACTGCCTCTGACATCTGTCCTATATTAACCACCCCTCAATTTAAAGCTATGTCCCCTCGTGTTGGTCATCACCATCCAAGGAAAAAGACTCTCACTGTCCACCCTATCTAACCCTCTGACTATCCTATATGTCTCTATTCAGTCACCTCTTAGCCTTCTCCTCTCTAACGAAAACAACCTCAAGTCCCTGAGCCTTTCCTCGTAAGACCTTCCCTCCATACCAGGCAACATCCTAGTAAATCTCCTCTGAACCCTTTCCAAAGCTTCCACATCCTTCCTATAATGTGGTGACCAGAACTGCACGCAGTACTCCAGGTGCGGCCGCACCAGAGTTTTGTACAGCTGCAGCATGACCTCGTGGCTCCACACAGACAGTAACCCAGAGCCGGGATCGAACCTGGCACCTCGACGCCGTGAGGCAGCAGGGCTAACCCACTGTGTCTCTACCAACATAACCTCAACCACAGATTCTGTACATCTTGGAGTTTGGGCCATTGCAGAGCCTCCAATTGTTCTCCTCCTTCAACAGTCTCCTATCTCTCTATCTTTCCTTCTCTCACATTCTCCCTGCTGCTTATCTACATGCTGCACTTCTTCACCATTGGCCAATGTTTTTCCCTCATGTTAAGTAGCAGATTCCTGCTCCAACGTTCCGGTGTGCCTGGATGAAACATTTACCTTTACATCTTGCGATAGCGAGATTATAGATACTCAATCATATTGGGCCGTTTCGCATAACATGGCGAGTTTGCTTTCTGCTTGCAAACCAATTTTCACCCTCACCCTCAACTTAGCTCAACTTAGATGGCCTCTTTGAATTACAGTGCAGAAGGAGGCCATTCGGCTCATCGAGTCCACACCAGCTCTTGGAAAGAGCACCCTACTGAAGCCCACACCTCAACCCTATTCCCGTAACCTAGTAACCCAACCTAACCTTTTGGACACTAAAGGGCAATTTAGCACGGCCAATGCACCTAACCTGCACATTTTTGAACTGTGGGAGGAAACTGGGGCACCCAGAGGAAACCCACGCAGACACGGGGAGAAAGAGCAAACTCCACACAGACAATCACCCAAGGCTGGAGTTGAATCCGGGACCCTGGAGCTGTGAGGCAGCAGTGCTAACCACTTTACCACCGTGTTGTCTGTGTGGCATCAAGGGACCCTAGTAAAACTGGAGTCAATGGGAATCAGGGGGAAATTCTCCACTGGTTGGAGACATACCTGGCACAAAGGAAGATGGTCGTGGCTGTTGGATGTCAATCATCTCAATTCCAGGATATTACTGCAAGAGTTCCTCAGGGTAGTATCCTCGGCCCAACCACCTTCAGTTGCTTCATCAATGACCTTCCTTCCATCATAATGTTAGAAGTGGGGATAATCACCAATGATCACCACTGAACCAATGTTCAGTTTCACTTTCAATTCCTCAGATACTGAAGCAGTCTATATCCAAATGCAGCAAGACCTGGACAATTTCCAGGCTTGGGCTGACATGTCGCAAGTAACATTTGCACCATACACTTGCCATGCAGTGACTGCCGCCAATAAGAGAGAATCTGACCATCTCCCAATGACATACAATGGCATTACCATTGCTAAATTACCAACATCTTCAAGGTTACTGTTGACCAGAAACTGAATTGGACGAGCCATATAAATACTGTGGCTACAGGAGCACATCAGAGGCTGGGAATTCTGCAGTTCTGTAACTCACCTCCTGACTCCCCAAAGCTAATCCACCACCAATAAGGCACAAGTCAGGAGTGTAATGGAATGCTCTCTACTTGCCTGTCAATAGCAGCTCCAAGGATCATTGAGAAGCTCAACACCATCCAGGGCAAAGCAGCCCGCTTGATTGGCACCCCACCCCCAGCTTCAACATTCACCGATGAACAGTGGCAGCCGAGTGCACCATCTACAAGAGACATTGCAGGATCTCAGAAAGATTCCTTAGGCAGCATCTTCTAAACCAGTGATCACTACCACCTTTTTGCTACTTTTATTAACAAACCACAAGCTGCGAGTATGTTTCTTGTATTGACCAAAGGACCACACAACCAGTATGTTAGTTCAAAAGAGTTTGTTATTAAACACAAGACTTATCTCTCTGTGCAATGATACACGCGGCTACACATTAAACTACACCTATCAACTAAGATGACCTTTACTTAACTTCTGGATGACCGGCTCTGTGCGGGTAGATAAGGCCTTTATCTGAGTCACCACGTGTGGCGGCTGGAAATCGTCAGGTTCATGTCAGCTGCGGCTCGTCTTTCTCAGGTAGCGATCGCGGGTCTTGAACTTAGCTGGTCGTTATGCTGCAGTTGGTGTGGGCACAGGCCGGTCCCAAAAGAGATCAACCCCGACTGCACAGGGCCTCTTATCCTTCTCCTCTTTCGCGCCCTTTTGGATGGAGTTAACTCAGGATCCAATGGATCGATATGGTCTCGATGACTCTAATCGATTCTGGCCAATTAGGGACGTGTACCTCGATGGCTGGGCAGGTCCCAGTCACCATTGTTCCAATTACGTAGGCCTTTCCAAATAAGGGGAGGTGGTGCCGGTGAGTCTGCTACTGTTGCTATTCCTTAATTTGAGTCTATTGTCCAAGGGAAATCGGTGATTGACCTTTAAGAGGTGCAAATTTCAGTTTGGTCTGGTTTTCCATTGCACAATGCACAGGGGCTGTGTACTGTCTGTGTGTCAACTTGACCACATTTCCCATTATCCTTTGCAGGTGGCCATTTTAGATGGCCACAACCTAAAAGGACAAGGGCAGCTGACACACAGGAGCACCATCACCTGCAAATTCCCATCCAGGTCACTTACAATCCAGACTTTGAACAATATCACTATTCTTTCACTGTCGCTGGGTGAGAATCCTAGAACTCTCTCCCTAACAGCACTGTAGGTGTACCTACACCACATGGACTGTACCAGTTTACCACCACCTTCTCAAAGGAAATTAGGGATAGGCTAAAAATACTGCCCAGCCAACGACTCCCACACTCCGTGAAATAATTTTTAAACACCGGTAGAGACCCATTAGAAGTTCCAGGCCAGAAATTCAGAGCTCCACCTTAGTGTAAAAAATAAGAGAGAGTGGCAATCTACTGGTGGTTGCCACTCCTCAGGAGATTGAGCCCGTTATCCCAAAGTGGAACAGAGTCATTGGGCTACCTCTATAGTGGCCGTAATTACGTCAGAGGGTAGTGTAATAATATGTGTATTATCTTTCAGATTTTCGGCGGGAGCAGTAGCCAGGGGTCTGTCGGGAAGGTTAGTTTCCCTATTTAAAAACTTACCGTGCAGGAGAAGCGGCCTTGTTTGTACCTGTATATAAGTTGGGAGATTGCTCAACCCGAGATACTACACTTGTAGTGTCCCCCACCCTTCTACCTCCTCTAACCTTAGGGGTTGAGTGAATATTAGGTAAGCTCTTCCTTTCTTTTTCTTGTTTTATCTAGAGGGGATGGCAGGGAAGGTAGTGCAATGTTCCTCCTGCAGAATGTTTGAGGTGAGGGACGCCGTCAGTGTCCCTGCTGATTTCACCTGTGGGAAGTGCACCCAACTCCAGCTCCCCAGAAACCACGTTAGGGAACTGGAGCTGGAGTTGGATGAACTTTGGATCATTCGGGAGGCAGAGGTGGTCATAGATAGAAGCTTCAGGGATGTAGTTACTCCTGGGAATGAAGCTAGATGGGTGACGGTGAGAGGGGCTGGGGGGGAAGCAGTCAGTACAGGGATCCCCTGTGGTCGTTCCCCTCAGTAACAAGTATACCACTTTATATATTGTTGGGGGGGGGGGGACTTACCAGGGGTAAGCCATGGGGTACAGGTCTCTAGCACACAATCTGTCCCTGTTTCTCAGAAGGGAAGGGGGGAGAGGAGTAGATAATTAGTCATTGTAGACTCCGCAGTTAGGGGGTAGATAGGTGATTCTGTGGGAATGAGAGAGACTCGTGGATGGTGTGTTGCCTCCCAGGTGTCAGGGTCCGCGATGTCTCGGATCGTGTTTTCGGGATGATTAAGGGGGAGGGGGAGTAGCCCCAAGTCGTGGTCCATATAGGTACCTACGACATAGGTAGGAAAAGGGATAGGGATGTAAGGCAGGAATTCAGGGAGCTAGGGTGGAAAATTAGATCTAGAACAAACAGAGTTATTATCTCTGGGTTGTTACCCGTGCCACGTGCTAGCGAGATGAGGAATAGGGAGAGAGAGCAGTTGAACACGTGGCTACAGGGATGGTGCAGGAGGGAGGGTTTCAGATACCTGGATAATTGGGGCTCATTCTGTGGTAGGTGGGACGTCTACAAACGGGATGGTCTACACCTGGACCAGAGGGGTACCAATATCCTGCGGGGGAAATTTGCTATTGCTCTTCGGGAGGGTTTAAACTGATTCAGCAGGGATTTGGGAACCTGGATTGTAGCTCTAGTATACAGGAGGTTGAGAGTAATGAGGTCATGAGTAAGGTTTCAAAGTTGCAGGATGTACCGGCAGGCAGGAAGGTGGTTTAAAGTGTGTCTACTTCAATGCCAGGAGCATCCAGAATAAGATGGGTGAACTTGCAGCATGGGTTGGTACCTGGAACTTCGATGTTGTGGCCATTTCGGAGACATGGATAGAGCAGGGACAGGAATGGTTGTTGCAGGTTCCGGGGTTTAGATGTTTCAGTAAGCTCAGGGAATGTGGTAAAAGAGGGGTTGTGGTTGCATTGTTAGTCAAGGACAGTATTACGGTGGCAGAAAGGACGTTGGATAAGGACTAGTCTACTGAGGTAGTATGGGCTGAGGGAAGAAACAGGAAAGGAGAGGTCACCCTGTTGGGAGTTTTCTATAGGCCTCCAAAAAGTTCCAGAGATGTAGAGGAAAGGATTGCAAAGGTGATTCTGGATAGGAGCGAACGTAACAGGGTAGTTGTTATGGGGGACTTTAACTTTTCAAATATTGACTGGAAACGCTATACATAAGAACATAAGAACATAAGAACTAGGAGCAGGAGTAGGCCATCTGGCCCCTCGAGCCTGCTCCGCCATTCAATTAGATCATGGCTGATCTTTTGTGGACTCAGCTCCACTTTCCGGCCCGAACACCATAACCCTTAATCCCTTTATTCTTCAAAAAACTATCTATCTTTACCTTAAAAACATGTAATGAAGGAGCCTCAACTGCTTCACTGGGCAAGGAATTCCATAGATTCACAACCCTTTGGGTGAAGAAGTTCCTCCTAAACTCAGTCCTAAATGTACTTCCCCTTATTTTGAGGCTATGCCCCCTAGTTCTGCTGTCACCCGCCAGTGGAAACAACCTGCCCGCATCTATCCTATCTATTCCCTTCATAATTTTAAATGTTTCTATAAGATCCCCCCTCATCCTTCTAAATTCCAACGAGTACAGTCCCAGTCTACTCAACCTCTCCTCATAATCCAACCCCTTCAGCTCTGGGATTAACCTAGTGAATCTCCTCTGCACACCCTCCAGCGCCAGTACGTCCTTTCTCAAGTAAGGAGACCAAAACTGAACACAATACTCCAGGTGTGGCCGCACTAACACCTTATACAATTGCAACATAACCTCCCTAGTCTTAAACTCCATCCCTCTAGCAATGAAGGACAAAATTCCATTTGCCTTCTTAATCACCTGTTGCACTTGTAAACCAACCTTCTGTGACTCATGCATTAGCACACCCAAGTCTCTCTGAACAGCGGCATGCTTTAATATTTTATCATTTAAATAATAATCCCGTTTGCTGTTATTCCTACCAAAATGGATAACCTCACATTTGTCAACATTGTATTCCATCTGCCAGACCCGAGCCCATTCACTTAACCTATCCAAATCCCTCTGCAGACTTCCAGTATCCTCTGCACTTTTCGCTTTACCACTCATCTTAGTGTCATCTGCAAACTTGGACACATTGCCCTTGGTCCCCAACTCCAAATCATCAATGTAAATTGTGAACAATTGTGGGCCCAACACGGATCCCTGAGGGACACCACTAGCTACTGATTGCCAACCAGAGAAACACCCATTTATCCCAACTCTTTGCTTTCTATTAATCAACCAATCCTCTATCCATGCTACTAATTTACCCTTAATGCCATGCATCTTTATCTTATGCAGCAACCTTTTGTGTGGCACCTTGTCAAAGGCTTTCTGGAAATCCAGATATACCACATCCATCGGCTCCCCGTTATCTACTGCTATAATATAAAATATTAAAGCATGCCGCTGTTCAGAGAGACTTGGGTGTGCTAATGCATGAGTCACAGAAGGTTGGTTTACAAGTGCAACAGGTGATTAAGAAGACTGGTAATGTCCTCAAAAAATTCCACTAAATTAGTTAGGCAGGACCTGCCTTTAACGAACCCATGCTGCGTCTGCCCAATGGGACAATTTCTATCCAGATGCCTCGCAATTTCTTCCTTGATGATAGATTCCAGCATCTTCCCTATTACCGAAGTTAAACTCACTGGCCTATAATTTCCTGCTTTCTGCCTACCTCCTTTTTTAAACAGTGGCGTCACATTTGCTAATTTCCAATCCACCGGGACCACCCCAGAGTCTAGTGAATTTTGGTAAATTATCACTAGTGCATCTGCAATTTCCCTAGCCATCTCTTTTAGCACTCTGGTATGCATTCCATCAGGACCAGGAGACTTGTCTACCTTTAGCCCCATTAGCTTGCCCATCACTCCCTCCTTAGTGATAACAATCCTCTCAAGGTCCTCACCTGTCATAGCCTCATTTCTATCAGTCGCTGGCATGTTATTTGTGTCTTCCACTGTGAAGACCGACCCAAAAAACCTGTTCAGTTCCTCAGCCATTTCCTCATTTCCCATTATTAAAACTCCCTTCTCATCCTCTAAAGGACCAATATTTACCTTAGCCACTCTTTTTTGTCTTATATACTTGTAAAAACGTTTACTGTCTGTTTTTATATTCTGAGCAAGTTTACTCTCATACTCTATCTTACTCTTCTTTATAGCTTTTTTAGTAGCTTTCTGTTGCCCCCTAAAGATTTCCCAGTCCTCTAATCTCCCAGCAATCTTTGCCACTTTATATGCTTTTTCCTTCAATTTGATACTCTCCCTTATTTCCTTAGATATCCACGGTCGATTTTCCCTCTTTCTTCCGTCCTTCCTTTTTGTTGGTATAAACCTTTGCTGAGCACTGTGAAAAATCGCTTGGAAGGTTCTCCACTGTTCCTCAACTGTTCCACCATAAAGTCTTAGCTCCCAGTCTACCTTATCTAGTTCTTCTCTCATCCCCTTGTAATCTCCTTTGTTTAAACACAAAACACTAGTATTTGATTTTACTTTCTCACCCTCCATCTGTATTTTAAATTCCACCATATTGTGATCGCTCCTTCCGAGAGGATCCCTAACTATGAGATCATGAATCAATCCTGTCTCATTACACAGGACAAGATCTAGGACCGCTTGTTCCCTCGTAGGTTCCATTACATACTGTTCTAGGAAACTATCGCGGATACATTCTATAAACTCCTCCTCACGGTTGCCTTGACCAACCTGGTTATACCAATCGACATGTAGATTAAAATCCCCCATGATAACTGCTGTACCATTTCTACATGCATCAGTTATTTCTTTGTTTATTGCCTGCCCCACCATCTCGTTACTATTTGGTGGCCGATAGACTACTCCTATCAGTGACTTTTTCGCCTTACTATTCCTGATTTCCACCCAAATGGATTCAACCTTATCCTCCATAGCACCGATGTCATCCCTTACTATTGCCCGGATGTCATCCTTAAATAACAGAGCAACACCACCTCCCTTACCATCCACTCTGTCCTTCCGAATAGTTTGATACCCTCGGATATTTAACTCCCAGTCGTGACCATCCTTTAACCATGTTTCAGTAATGGCCACTAAATCATAGTCATTTACGATGATTTGTGCCACCAACTCATTTACTTTATTCCGAATACTACGAGCATTCAGGTAAAGTACACTTATGTTGGTTTTTTTACCTCTGTTTTGAATCTTAACATCTCCAGTTTTATTCCTTTTGTTATTACTGGGCCTATTCGCTGTGCTCCCCTCAGTCACTGTACCTTGTACTGTCACCCTTATGGATTTCTGACTATGTCTTCTCTGCCTTGCACTTTTCCCCTTACTTCCTTTTGTTTCTGTCGCTGTTTTACTGCCTTCCAACTTCCAGCATTGGTTCCCATCCCCCTGCCACATTAGTTTAAACCCTCCCCAACAGCTCTAGAAAACACCCCCCCTAGGACATCGGTTCCAGTCCTGCCCAAGTGCAGACCGTCCGGTTTGTACTGGTCCCACCTCCCCCAGAACCGGTCCCAATGCCCCAGGAATTTGAATCCCTCCCTCTTGCACCATCTCTCGAGCCAGGCATTCATCCTATCTATCCTGACATTCCTACTCTGACTAGCTCGTGGCACTGGTAGCAATCCTGAGATTACTACCTTTGAGGTCCTACTTTTTAGTTTAACTCCTAACTCCCTGAATTCCGCTTGTAGGACCTCATCCCGTTTTTTACCTATATCGTTGGTGCCTATGTGCACCACGACAGCTGGCTGTTCACCTTCCCCCCCAGAATGTCCTGCAGCCGCTCCGAGACATCCTTGACCCTTGCACCAGGGAGGCAACATACCATCCTGGAGTCTCGATTGCATCCACAGAACCGCCTGTCTATTCCCCTTACGATCGAGTCCCCTATCACTATAGCCCTGCCATTTTTCTTCCTGCCCTGCTGTGCAGCAGAGCCAGCCATGGTGCCATGAACCTTGCTGCTGCTGCCTTCCCCTGGTGAGCCATCTCCCTCAACAGTATCCAAAGCGGTATATCTGTTTTGCAGGGAGATGACCGCAGGGGACACCTGCACTGCCTTCCTACTCTTGCTCTTTCTTTTGGTCACCCATTTTCTATCTCCCTCAGTAACCTTCACCTGCGGTGTGACCAACTCGCTAAACGTACTATCCACGACCTCCTCAGCATCGCGGATGCTCCAAAGTGAGTCCATCCGCAGCTCCAGAGCCGTCAAGCGGTCTAACAAGAGCTGCAACTGAACACACTTCTTGCACGTGAAGGAGCCAGCGACAGTGGACGTGTCCCTGAGCTCCCACATCGCACACGAGGAGCATGACACGGGTCTGGGATCTCCTGCCATGTCTTAAACCCTTGGTAAACTTAAACAACTAGAATTTCAAAATAAAAATAAATAAATTAGACAATGAAAAGAAAAGAAAAAGAGAGACTACTTACCAGTCACTTACCAGGGTTAAAAAGCACCTCCTCACACTCTGCACCGAATTACCTCACTGCACCAAATTACCAAGTTTAAATCTCTCACTCTGTATGAGTCTCACTCATGTGTCTCCTGGAAAAGTGCTCGAAATAGTTCGAGTACTTTAGATGGGTCCGTTTTTGTCCAATGTGTGCAGGAGGGTTTCCTGACACAGTATGTAGATAGGCCAATGAGAGGCGAGGCCACATTGGATTTGGTACTGGGTAATGAACCACGACAGGTGTTAGATTTGGAGGTAGGTGAGCACTTTGGTGATAGTGACCACAATTCGGTTACGCTTACTTTAGCAATGGAAAGGGATAGGTATATACCGCAGAGCAAGAGTTATATGTGGGGGAAAGGCAATTATGATGCGAGGAGGCAAGGGATGGGGGGGGGGGGGATACTGCAAGGGATGGGCACAATTGAAATGTGGAGCTTGTTCAAGGAACAGCTACTGCATGTCCTTGATAAGTATGTACCTGTCAGGCAGGGAGGAAGTGGTCGAGCGAGGGAATCGTGGTTTACTAAAGTAGTTGAATCACTTGTCAAGAGGAAGAAGGAGGCTTATGTAAAGATGATACGTGAAGGTTCAGTTAGGGCGCTCGAGAGTTACAAGTTAGCTAGGAAGGACCTAAAGAGAGAGCTAAGAAGAGCCAGGAGGGGACATGAGAAGTCTTTGGCAGGTAGGATCAAAGATCAAAGGGGCAGCAGGGTAGCATGGTGGTTAGCATAAATGCTTCACAGCTCCAGGGTCCCAGGTTCGATTCGCGGCTGGGTCACTGTCTGCGTGGAGTCTGCACGTCCTCCCCCTGTGTGCGTGGGTTTCCTCCGGGTGCTCCGGTTTCCCCCCACAGTCCAAAGATGTGCGGGTTAGGTGGATTGGCCATGCTAAATTGCCCGTAGTGTCCTAATAAAAGTAAGGTTAAGGGGGGGTTGTTGGGTTACGGGTATAGGGTGGATACGTGGGTTTGAGTAGGGTGATCATGGCTCGGCACAACATTGAGGGCCGAAGGGCCTGTTCTGTGCTGTACTGTTCTATGCTCTATAACCCTAAATCTTTTTATAGGTATGTCATGAATAAAAGAATGACAAGGTTAAGAGTAGGGCCAGTCAAGGACAGTAGTGGGAAGTTGTGCGTGGAGTCCAAGAAGATAGGAGCGGTGCTAAATGAATATTTTCGTCAGTATTCACACAGGAAAAAGACAATGGTGTCGAGGAGAATACTGAGATACAGGCTACTAGACTAAAAGGACTTGAGGTTCATAAGAAGGAGGTGTTAGCAATTCTGGAAAGTGTGAAAATAGATAAGTCACCTGGGCCGGATAGGATCTATCCTAGGATTCTCTGAGAAGCTCAGGAAGAGATTTCTGAGCCTTTGGCTTTGATCTTTATGCCATCATTGTCTACAGGAATAGTGCCAGAAGACTGGAGGATAGCAAATATTGTTCCCTTGTTCAAGAGGGGTGTAGAGACAATCCAAGTAACTATAGACCAGTGAGCCTTACTTCTGTTGTGGGCAAAGTCTTGGAAAGGTTTTATAAGAGATAGGATGTATAATAATCTGGAAAGGAATCATTTGATTATCGATAGTCAACATGATTTTGTGAAGGGTAGGTTGTGCCTCACAAACCTTATTGAGTTCTTTGAGAAGGTGACCAAACAGGTGGACGAGGGTAAAGCAGTTGATGTGGTGTATATGGATTTCAGTAAAGTGTTTGATAAGGTTCCCCATGGTAGGTTATTGCAGAAAATGCGGAGGCATGGGATTCAGGGTGATTTAGCAGTTTGGATCAGAAATTGGCTAGCTGGAAGAAGACAAAGGGTGGTGGTTAATGGGAAATGTTCAGCCTGGATTTCAGTTACTAGTGGTGTACCACAAGGATCTATTTTGGGGCCACTGCTGTTTGTCATTTTTAGAAATGACCTGGAGGAGGCTGTAGAAGGATGGGTGAGTAAATTTGCAGATGACCCTAAAGTCGGTGGAGTTGCGAACAGTGCAGAATGATGATGCAAGTTACAGAGGGACATAGATAAGCTGCAGAGCTGGGCTGAGAGGTGGTAAATGGAGTTTAATGCAGAAAAGTGTGAGGTGATTCATTTTGGAAGGAATAACAGGAAGACAGAGTACTGGGCTAATGGTAAGATTCTTGGTAGTGTGGATGAGCAGAGAGATCTCGGTGTCCATGTCCATAGATCCCTGAAAGTTGCCACCCAGGTTGATCGGGTTGTTAAGAAGGCGCACGGTGTGTTAACTTTTATTGGTAAAGGGATTGAGTTTCGGAGCCATGAGGTCATGTTGCAGCTATACAAAACTCTGGTGCAGCCGCATTTGGAGTATTGCGTGCAGTTCTGGTCGCCGCATTATAGGAAGGACGTGGAAGCTTTGGAACGGGTGCAGAGGAGATTGACCAGGATGTTGCCTGGTATGGAGGGAAGATCTTATGAGGGAAGGCTGAGGGACTTGAGGCTGTTTTCGTCAGAGAGAAGAAGGTTAAGAGGTGACTTAATAGATGAGTACAAGATGATCAGAGGATTAGATACGGTGGACAGTGAGAGCCTTTTTCCTCGGATGGTGATGTTTAGCACGTGGGGACATAGGTTTAAATTGAGGGAAGATAGATATAGGACAGATGTCAGAGGTAGGTTCTTTACACAGAGAGTAGTAAGGGTGTGGAATGCCCTGCCTGCAACAGTAGTGGACTCGCCAACATTAAGGGCATTTAAATGGTCATTGGATAGACATAAGGATGATAAGGGAATAGTGTAGATGGGCTTTAGAGGGGTTTCACAGGTCGGCGCAACATCGAGGGCCGAAGGGCCTGTACTGCGCTGTAATGTTCTATGTTCTATATGGGGATTATAAGGTACCTGCAAATTACTCAAATGTAATCCGTCCACTACTTTGAAATGCAAAAGTTCTATTTTTTTTTAATTTATTCATGGGATGTGGGTGTCACTGTTTTGGCCAACATTTACTGCCATCCCTGAGGGCATTTAAGAGTCACCTCCAAACAGCTGTGAAACTGGAGTCACATCGAGGCCAGACCACGTAAAGAGGACAGATTTCCTTCCCTTAGTGAACCAGATGGGTTTTTACGACAATTGACAATAGTTTCATGATCACCTTTTAGGTTTTTAATTCCAGATTTTTTAAAATTCAAATTTCACCACCTGCCATGGCGGGATTCGAACTTGGGTCTCTGGATGACTAGTGGCACAGTAGTTAGCACTGCTGCCTCAGGTTGCCAAGGATCAGGGTTTGATCCGGACCCCGGATACCTTCTGTGTGGTGTTTGCACATTCTCCCCGTGTCTGCGTGGACCTCACCCCCATAACCCAACAAAGTGCAGGGTAGGTGGATTGGCCAGGTGAAATTGCCTTTTAATTGGGAATATTTTAAAAAACCTAGTGCAGCGATAATACCACTGACTCCCTTAACAGTGTTGTCAGCAGAACAGAGTTTTTCAAAGTTAGATCTGACCAAGTCATATTTGACTATTAAGACACAGTCTGCAGTTGAACCAGAAAGTTAAGATTGAAACAACATGCCCAGACATGGTTGAAGTTGCTACCAGGAAGTGTCATGAAAATATGTGGGCCCGGCACATATTTTGTTAAGACATTTCGTAGTGGAAAGATTAGATTAGTACAGAAATAATGTTTTACCTTCAGAGGTTCATGAAGAGAAGGATGATGGGAAGAATCAAATGAGTCTGATGAATTGGACACAATTCATCAGACTCCGACACAAGATATGCCTGAAACCAGTTAGGATCTGAGTCAGAGCACGCGTCTGATGAAGTGGAAAATTAAGTTGAAATCAGTCTTTGTTGCAGAAAATGTTTCCTCAGAGTCAGGAACAGATAGGGCCAGGTGCTTCCTCATGTTCTTAAATTGGGTGTCAAGAAAGGAGGTAACCTCTTCAGAATAGGAAACCAGTGGTTGAGTTAGATTTGTAAATAAATGAAAGACAAAAAATGTATATAAACTGTATTGAATTTTAACATTTTAATTTCTCATTAAGGATTGAATGGTAATCTCTCGCGTTCATTTATATACGTATCAAATTGACTTGTATTCCAACTACCCAATTCATCATTTGATACATTACAGTCAAATTGGAATAAACTAGGTTCAGTTGGGACTTGACTTTATATGTGATACACTGTCTCTTTTCAGTTCTGTCAAGAGATCAAACTTCATATATCTCCCTTGCCATACAATCCTTTTCAAACAGCTTGGCATCAACAAACCCTGTTACATTTAGTTGTATGCATGACCAGTTTTTTTCAATATTCATACGGCTGCAGGTACAGAATGGAAGGAGACTTGCGCAGTACCTTCCCAGATGCTGCATGCCTGCTCTCTCCAAAATCTGCCTCTGTGGGTAAGAGTCTGTTTCTCATGAACCTGATCCCGTCTTGTGGGAATGAATCTTGCTGCGGATCTGATCGGCTTGCAGTCTTTGGTCCGACAGAGTCCTCTTTGTCTCCTGGGCTCCCGAGGGCTGGGTGTTCTCTTCTGCCTTTATGAGATAATCACCAAGCCATGCAAATATTGTTCATTATCTCTGTGATCCAACTGGTTAGTCAGTTAATTGCTCAGTAATTGTTTCAGCATGTTCACTGTGTAATTGATGGAATGCTTCTGTAATTAAATAAACAGCTTAAGAATAATCGTCCTTCATTCCACAGCCTGGCCAATAAATCAAAGAAGAAGCCTTGGATTATAGTATGTTTTGTTGTGCCTTCTCATGCTCAATACCCATATAGAAACCCCCAGTATATTTGTTTAAATTATATTTATTTCCCCAGTAGAGCATAGAATTGCCAAAGAAATTCACCATAAGAATATCAATCGTTTTCAAATCAGATGCTAAAAACCCATTCATTCACCGAAATCTGACCCTTGCTGCCTAGCATCATGCATTAAAAGCTCTTTCAGAGATTATTCCTCTTACACTTCAACATTCCCACCAAAACAAACCATCTTGTACTCGAATTTGCCCAAAAAACCTCTTCCTCATCTTTTAACCTTTCATCACAAACCTCCCTCTGCTCTATCAACAAGTTCAAAATCTGACTCACTTTTAAAACTGTGCGACTCTTCAGCTCCCTTCAAACCTATCCCTCTATTACCATCATGCTCCTTCAAAATGTATTGTTCCTGTGCTCCCTCACTCCCACCAAAGTCCATCCTCTTTGTACCAATCCCAACAGAGATCAATTAAATACCCCCATGATTCCACTGGATTGGCATGGTAACACAGTTGTTAGCACTGTCGCCTCAGAGCGCCAGGGATCAGGTTTAATTCTCACCTTAGGTGAGAGCATGTGTGGAGTTTGGACATCCTCCCCATGTCTGCATGGGTTTCCTCTGGGTGCTCCGGTTTCCTTCATCAGTCCAAAGATGTACAGGTTAGGTGGATTGACAATGATAAAATTGTCCCTTAGTGTCCAATGATGTACAGGATAGGTGGGGTTATGGGGAAAGGGTGGGGAAGTGGGCCTAGGTAGGGTGCTCTTACAGACTCGATGGGCCAAAGAGCCTCCTTCTGCACTGTAGAAATCCTATAAAGTCCATCTTTTAAATACCCTAACTCTTTGTCAAAGCCAATTCCTCAGAGTCATAACTCACAAACAAAATGTATCCTAATCTCAAAATCCATCCCTATAGAACCTAAAATAAATCAAATTACTGAGGATTCTGGGATCTGAAACGAAAACAGAAAATACGGGTCAATCTCAGCAGGGGTGACAATATCGGTGGAGAGAGAAGGGAGCTAATGTTTCAAGTCTGGACGACTGGATGATCATTCTCTTTCAAAGTTTATTATTTCCGTCTTTCCTTACTCCCATCAAAGTCCATCCTCCTTGTACCAATCGTATCAAAGGCCAATTAAATACCCAATGAAATACCCAGTTAAAGGCCAATTAAATATCAGGTTTGACACTAACTTGAAAGAGTTTTTTGAGGTCACAAATATGATTACTGCAGGTAGGGCAGTGGATGTTGTCTATATGGACTTCAGTAAGGTCTTTGACAAGGTCCCTCATGGCAGACTGGTACATAAGGTGAAGTCACACGGGATCAGAGGTGAGCTGGCAAGATGGATACAGAACTGGCTAGGTCATAGAAGGCAGAGAGTAGCAATGGAAGGGTGCTTTTCTGATTGGAGGGCTGTGACTAGTGGTGTTCTGTAGGGTTCAGTGCTGGGACCTTTGCTGTTCGTAGTATATATAAATGATTTTGAGGAAAATGTAACTGGTCTGATTAATAAGTTTGCAGACGACACAAAGTTTGGTGGAATTGCGGATAGCAATGAGGACTGTCAGAGGATACAGCAGGATTAAGATCGTATGGAGACTTGGGCGGAGAGATGGCAGATGGAGTTTAATCCAGATAAATGAGGTAATGTATTTTGGAACGTCTAATACAGGTAGGGAATACACAGCGAATGATAGAACCCTCAAGAGTATTGACAGTCAGAGAGATCTAGGTGTACAGGTCCACAGGTCACTGAAAGGGGCAACACAGGTGGAGAAGGTAGTCAAGAAGGCATATGGCATGCTTGCCTTCATCGGCCCGGGCATTGAATATAAAAATTGGCAAGTCATGTTGCAGCTGTATAGAACCTTAGTTAGGCCACACTTGGAGTATAGTGTTCAATTCTGGTCACCACACTACCAGAAGGATGTGGAGGCTTTAGAGAGGGTGCAGAAGAGATTTACCAGGATGTTGCCTGGTATGGAGGTCATTAGCTATGAGGAGAGGTTGAATAAACTTGGTTTGTTCTCACTGGAATGATGGAGGTTGAGGGGCGACCTGATAGAGGTCTACAAAATGATGAGGGGCATAGACAGAGTGGATAGTCAGAGACTTTTTCCCAGGGTAGAGGGGTCAATTACTAGGAGGCATTGGTTTAAGGTGTGAGGGGCAAGGTTTAGAGGAGTTTTACGAGGCAAGTTTTTTACACAGTGGATAGTGAGTGCCTGGAACTCGCTGCTGGAGGAGGTGACAATAGTGACGTTTAAGGGGCATCTTGACAAATACATGAATAGAATGGGTATAGAGGGATACGGATCCCGGAAGTGTAGAAATTTGAGTTTAGACGGGCAGTATGGTCGGCGTAGGCTTGGAGGTCCGAATGGCCTGTTCCTGTGCTGTACTTTTCTTTGTTCTTAGACAAAGAGTCACCCGGACTCTAGAATTTAGCTCCCTTCTCTCTCCATAGATGCTGTCAGACCTGCTGAAATTGTCCAGCATGTTGTTTTTGTTCTTATAGAAACCCTTTAGCCCTACGCAATGTTCCGTCGGGGCCGGCGCGGAGAAGGGAGCCACTGCGCATGCGTGCGTTGGTGCCGTGCTGGCCCCCTGATACACTACAAAGTCTATCTATTGGATTGGCTTAGTGAACGTTCCTATAGAAAATTATGAATGAGCATTCCTCTCACATTCCAACCTGCTGGAAAAGCCATTGCTACCAGTAGCCGAGCATTTCATTAAATCGTTATACCATTTCAGTAATGAACCAAGAAATATGGCAAAAATTGAAAATAAAGAAAATGGCTTTAACTTAAAATACAACGATAATAAAGATAAAAATAAGGCAACTATAAAACTAAATTAATGAAGAATTTTAATGAAGTATATTATTCTACAGGCGCACAAAAAGAACAAAAAGATATCAGGATAGGGATAGGGCCACACAATAAACTCTCAGGTAATCACTTTGAATAATTGCAGTAATTAACAGAGATTAATAATATGGATGTGACACCAGAAGAGAAGAGAGTTATATCAAGTCATTGAAGATAAATAAGAGGGAGAGAATTGATAAACTAAACTGGAGCGAATAAGAATATCCATGCACATTAAAAACAGGCAGGGACGAGATTGCTGACATTGTTATATGTAGAACAAGACAACAGAATCAATTTGTTTAAAATCTGTGGGATACAAGATAACTGAATCTCACGATCCATTAACCATTCTTTCATGGGATGTGGGCATCACTGCATTTTTGCCAATCTCTAAAGCCTTTGAACTGAGTGGCTTGTTCGGCCATCTCTGAAGGCAGTTAAAAGTGAACCACATTGCTGTGGATCTGGAGTCACATGTAGGCCCAACTGGGTAAGGACAGCCGATTTCCTTTCCTAGGACATTTGTGTACCAGATGGTTTGATGCAATAACTGATGATAACTTCATGGGGACTATTACTGAGACCAGCAGTGGGTTTTGAACCCATGCCCTCAGTGACTAGGGGCGGGATTCTCTCAGCCCGGGGCCAGGCCAGAGATTCCCTGCAAATCGCGCCATGCCGCCCTGACACCGGGACGCGACTCTCCACAGGGGGGAGAATCGACGCCATTGGTGCCGGCGTGGTCGGCGCCTCGCCGGTCGGGGGCCGTTCTACGCGGCCCCCTTGCCGATTCTCGGCTCGGATGGGCCGAACAGCCGTAGCAGAAAACCCGAGTCGCGCCGGCTCAGAGCAGATTAGAACGGCGCTGGCGGAACTCGGGTTTTCTGCTACGGCGTGGAGGGGTCTGGGGTCGGCCTGTGGGGAGGGAGGGGGGGAATCGACCCTGGTGGGGGGGCCTCCATTGTGGCCTTTCGGGCTGGGGCCTCCTTTCTTCCGCGCTGGCCCCTGTAGCCCTACGCAATGTTCCATCGGGATCGGCGTGGAGAAGGGAGCCACTGCGCATGTGTGCGTTGGCACCGTGCTGGCCACCTGATAAACAACAAAGTCTATCTATTGGATTGGCTTAGTGAACATAAAGACAGTGATGGGTGAGCATATTGTGGTTGCTTACCGGGGAGTGTGTTGTGGACAATGGCTCCTTCAGAGGCTCTGAAGTTTTTGGGGGTGGAGATGGTCACACACAGTACCTTACGGACAAAGACTAAAAACAGACTGTTAGATTCGGCACAAACATTGCAGTTAACATTACCTGATAAAATTCAAAAAGATGAAAGATGAAAAGATGAAATTCAAAAAGGGGGCAGCAGGGTAGCATGGTGGTTAGCATAAATGCTTCACAGCTCCAGGGTCCCAGGTTCGATTCCTGGCTGGGTCACTGTCTGTGTGGAGTCTGCACGTCCTCCCCCTGTGTGCGTGGGTTTCCTCCGGGTGCTCCGGTTTCCTCCCACAGTCCAAAGATGTGCGGGTTAGGTGGATTGGCCATGCTAAATTGCCTGTAGTGTCCTAATAAAAGTAAGGTTGGGGGGGGGTTGTTGGGTTACGGGTATAGGGTGGATACGTGGGTTTGAGTAGGGTGATCATGGCTCGTCACAACATTGAGGGCCGAAGGGCCTGTTCTGTGCTGTACTGTTCTATGTTCTATATTCTATGAGGTAATTATGGAGGTGGCTAAGCATTTAAAGTTGCCTGTGATACAGTTTGACTCATTGGGAATGGCAAAAATTCAGGTACAAATGGAACATGAGAAAGAATCAAAGCAGCTTGAATACGAAAGAGATAGAGAGGAAAAAGAAAGAGAGAGAGAAGAAAGGAGAAAAGAAAGAATAGCCCTAGCAGAACAAAAAGAAAGAGAAAGGGAGATACAGATCAGGGAAAAAGATAAAGAGACAGAGTTTGAACTTCAGAAAATGGCCAGTAAACATGGCAGTCAGTTAAAACTGGCAGACGTAAAGGGAAATGTATAGTTCGATGATAGTGATGAGCATAGTGAGAAAGTGTCAAAGTCCTTCGACTTGGTGGGAATCTATTTAAATATGTCCAAGCAATGCAAAGGTTTGACGAGAAGGAGGTGGAAGCCTTTTTCATTTCATTTGAAAAGGTGGCTAAACAAATCAAATGGCCACATTTGGTCAAACATACATGGAGTTTGAAAGGATCAGAGTAATTTTGATAGGTAGATAAGGACTTTGAAAATAGACCAAACGTATGAAGCTCTCAGAGAAATTATGCTTTTGGAGGAGTTTAACAATTCAATTCCTGATATAGTGAGAACTCATGTGGAAGAGCAGAGGGTTAAAACTGTGAGGTTAGCAGCAGAAACAGCAGATGATTATGAATTAGTTCATAAATCAAAGCTTGGTTTCCAACATCAGTTTCAGTCTGTGAGGGATAGAAACTGGGGACATGAGAAACAGTCAAGTGGTAAATGTAAAGGTGATCTGATGGGAGATGATAAGGAGAGTGTACCTCAGATTTAAAAAGAAATCCAGGATGGGGGAAGAGACATGAAAAGTTTCAAATGTTTTCACTGTAATAAACTAAGCTATGTAAAGTCACAGTGTTGATGGTTGAAGAAAAGCACTGGGAAGGCTGATATGGTAAAACAGGATAAGACAGTGGGGTTTGTTAAAGTGGTAAAGGAAAGCCCAAGTGAATCAAAGGAGGTGCAAAAGATTGTACAGCCTGATCAAGAGGTGATTGATAAGAAGGAGCCAGAACTCTTTAAATAATTTACTTGTGTGGGTAAAGTTTACTCATGTGTATCAGGAGGAGCAGGTAAAGAAGTCACAATTTTAAGAGATACGGGAGCTAGTCAATCTTTAATGGTAAGAGATGAGGAGTTATGTAGTTTGGGAAGAATATTGCCAGAAAAGGTGGTAATATGTGGAATTCAGGGTGAGAGAGGTAGTGTTCCATTATATAAGGTAAGGTTGGAAAGTCCAGTGAAGAGTGGTGAAGTGGTAGTAGGAGTAATAGAGAAACTATCTTGTCCAGGAATATAGTTTATCTTGGGTAATGATATAGCTGGATCGCAGAAGGGAGTGATGCCTACTGTGGTTGATAAGCCAGTGGAAAATCAGAGATCGGAAGTGTTGAAGGTCGAATATCCTGGGATTTTTCCGGATTGTGTAATAACAAGGTCGCAAAGTCACAGGTTAAGAAAAGAGAAGAAATCAGAGAGTGAAGATAAAGGTGAAGTGCAGTTGTCAGAAATGATTTTTGATCAGATGGTGGAGGATGAAGCGGATATTTTTAGTGCAGGAAAATTGGCGGAGTTACAACAGAATGATATAGAAATAAAACAAATGTATCAGAAAGCATATACGGAAGAGGAATCTGAGTGTTTACCAGAGTGTTTTTACTGTAAAAGTACGGTAATGTAAAAGTAATGTCTTGATGAGAAAATGGAGACCTTTACATATGCAGGCGGATGAAAAGTGAGCAGAAGTTCATCAAGTAGTATTGCCGGTACGGTATAGAAAGGAAGTGTTGCGAGTTGCACATGAGGTACCAGTGGGAGATCATTTGTAAATAAGGAAAACGCAAGCTAAAATACAAAAAATATTTTATTAGCCTGGACTACATAAAGATGGAGTTAAATTTTGTCAATCATGTCACACATTTAGACTTAGAACAGTACAGCACAGAACAGGCCCTTCGGCCCTCAATGTTGTGCCGAGCAATGATCACCCTACTCAAACCCACGTATCCACCCTATACCCATAACCCAACAACCCCTCCCCCTTAACCTTACTTTTTAGAACACTACGGTCAATTTAGCATGGCCAATCCACCTAACCCGCACATCTTTGGACTGTGGGAGGAAACCGGAGCACCCGGAGGAAACCCACGCACACATGGGGAGGACGTGCAGACTCCGCACAGACAGTGACCCAGCCGGGAATCGAACCTGGGACCTTGGAGCTGTGAAGCATTTATGCTAACCACCATGCTACCATGCTGCCCGTCACATGTCAAGTGATAGGGAAAACACAAGCGGTGATAAAACCAACACCCTTAATAGCCATTCCAGCATTTGAGGAATCTTTTACAAGGGTCCTAATTGATTGCGTAGGACCACTTCCTAAAACAAAAACTGGGAATCAGTATCTTTTGACTATAATGGGTGTGTCTACTAGGTTTCCAGAGGCCATTACAGTACGTAATATTACAGCTAAAAAGATTGTGGAGGAGTTACTTAAATTCTTTACTAGATATGGACTACCCACCGAAATACAATCGGATCTATGATCAAATTTTACCTCAAAGTTATTCAAAGAAGTTATGGATAGCTTAGGAATGAAACAATTTAAATCAACTGCGTACCATCCAGAATCACAGGGAACATTAGAAAGGTGGCATCAGACTTAAAGACAACGTTGAGGGCTTATTGTCAAGATTATCCAGAAGATTGGGATAAAGGAATTCCATTTGTACTGTTTGCAATTAGGGATACACCTAATGAGTCAACCAAATTTTGTTCTTTTGAACTAATTTTTGGTCATGAGGTAAGAGGACCACTTAAATTGATTAAGGAAAAATTGGTGAGTGAGGAGTCGGAAATTACATAATTGGAATACGTGTCAAATTTTAGGGAATGATTAAATAGAGCAGGTGAATTGGCCAGACAACATTTAAATGTTGCACAAAATGTGATGAAACAGGTAGTGGACAAGAAATCCAAAATTCGTAGTTTTGCCATTGGTGATAAAGTTTTAGTGTTGTTACCAGTGGTAGTGGAACCTTTAAAAGCAAGGTTTTGTGGACCTTATCAGAGTGAAAGGAAATTAAGTGAGGTGAATTATGTGGTAAAAACATCAGATAGAAGGAAGACTCACCGAGTGTGTCATGTGAATATGCTTAAAAGGTACTTTGAAACGAAAGGAGAGAAAAAGGAGGGGGTTTTAATGACTCTAACTCGAAGTGACAAACCAAATCCAGATGACTGTGAGTTTGACATACCTCAAATTAAATTGGAAAGCGAGGATGTTCTTAAAAATTGGGATAAATTGTTGAGTTACCTTCCAGAGGAAAAATGAACTGACCTGAAAGGGTTATTGATATCACGTGGGCAAGTTTGTAGAGATAAATTGGGAAGTACTAAAATGTCTATACATGATGTAGATGTGGGAAATGCTGTTCCAATCAAACAACATCCATACAGACTTAACCCTTTAAAATTGGCACAGGTTAACAAAGAGATTGAGAGTATGCTTAAAATTGCATAATTGAATTGTGTTGCAGCCAATGGAGCTCACCCATAGTGATGGTGCTTAAACCAGACGGTACCCAATGGTTGTGTGTGGAATATAGAAAGATTAATGCAGTTACAAGAATGGACTCTTATCCTATCCCACATTTGGAGAATTGCATTGAGAAAGTGCGACAATCAGCTTTTATTTCCAAATTGGATTTACTTATAGGTTACTGGCAGGTACCTTTAACCGAAAGGGTGAAGGAGATTTCAGCTTTTGTGACTCCAGATGGTATATACCAATTCAAAGTTATTCCATTTAGCATGAAAAACACCACAGCCACATTTCAACAGTTAACTAACAAAGTCGTTTCAGAATTACCCAATTGTGCAGTATACATCGACGATCTGGTAATTTTCAGCCAGACATGGACAGAACATTTGAAACATCTGATGGAGATATTCGATCAACTTCAGGAGGTGGGTTTGATGATAAACATAGCCAAAACTGAATTTGGAAAAGCCCAAGTCACTTTCCTTGGCCATACAATCGGACAGGGCTGAATGGTCACTTGGGACATGAAACCAACAGTTTTGAGGAGTTTTCAATACCCTCAAGACGAAGGGAAGTAACGTGATTTCTTGGCATGAATGGATTTGATCAGACATTTGTGCAAATGTTTTGTAGCGTGGTGGCTCCACTGATGGACTTGCTGAAGAAACGTCAAAGATTTCAATGGACAGCGGAATTTCAACAGGCATTTGACAGCCTGAAAGCTCCTGTGTTGGAAAATTACAGGTTGATCAGATTGAACTGAAGTATCTGACTTTAAAGAGACATGCCGAGGCGTAGACAAATGGATGGATCGTGCAGAGACCTTCCTGTTCAAAGAGACTGTCAATCGAGAAGGATTTCAGTTGGAAGAACAGGAAAAAAATAGACTATATTATTATACCTGTTTGCGCGTGTTGCTTTTTGAAACGAAAAAGTATATTTCCTGTGTGCATTTCTTAAAGGATAGTGAAAAGGTGAAAAATTAAATCATCTTGAAGTTGCTGGTTTATTTTTTTTTCTTGGGGGGAGGTTTCATGTGAGAGTACCTTTAAGAAATGGGTGCTTAAGAAATGCACCTTTAAGAAATGGGTGTTTATCAGTGATGTCCGAGTGTGGGTGGAGCTGGGTTGTCTGTCAGCTTTTTACTTTTGTTTTAGGCTGTTTGCTGCAGGGTGTGTTTTAGTTTCATTTTCAGTGTTGGAGCTGAAGCCAGACCAAGCAGGTGCACTGCTGTTCTCTCTGCCATCAAAAGACTATCTCTTCATCATTTGGTTAATTCAGAATTATAAATGTTTTCAGTAGTGACTTTAACCTGATGTGCTTCTGATAAAGCTTTTGTTTTTTAGTCATGTGGATGTTAAAAAGGAATGCTTATTGTTTTTTTTGAAAGTTAGTCAGGTGATATTTTACGAACAGGCTCAAACCATTTTCTTGGGGGGAGGTTTCATGCTTCAACATAGGTGGTTGTTCTGCTTTGCTCTCTCATCCTGATCCTCTACCATTCCATTCTACCCTCTCTGTTCTCTGCTCTGCCCTTTTATCCTCTCTCTCGCTTTGCCTTTGATTCTGGGCTATTGAACATCCCACTTTTTGACCCTCTATTGATGGCTGTTGCTTCAGCTGTCCAGCTGCCACCACCTGGAATTCCATGTGATGTTCTTCCTTTAGAACCTTCTTTAAAACTCTCCTCTTTGACTGACTTTACTCATTCCTTAAAATCTGTCCGTATTTTTCTTGCATCTCTGTGAAGCGCCTTATTTAAGCAACACGGTAGCATACTGGTTAGCACAATTGCTTCACAGCTCCAGGGTCCCAGGTTCGATTCCCGGCTTGGGTCACTGTCTGTGCGGAGTCTGCACGTTCTTCCCTTGTGTGCATGGGTTTCCTCCGGGTGCTCCGGTTTCCTCCCACAGTCCAAAGATGTGCAGGTTAGGTGGATTGGCCATGCGAAATTGCCCTTAGTGACCAAAATTGCCCTTAGTGTTGGGTGGGGTTACTGGGTTATGGGGATAGGGTGGAGGTGTGGGCTTGGGTAGTGTGCTCTTTCCAAGAGCCGGTGCAGACTCGATGGGCCGAATGGCCTCCTTCTGCACTGTAAATTCTATGATATCTATGATATCTAAAGGTTTACTTAGTGTCGTCTTTGGCGGTTGTATTTGAATTAATGATTGCTAAGATGTTCACTGTGTTTTAAAAGGGTTAACTTGAGTTCATAGAATAAACATTGTTTTGCTTTAAAAAATACTTTTCCATTTCTACTGTACCATACCTGTAGTGTGGGCCGTGTGCTCCCCATACCACAATCTATTAAAAGTTGTGGGTCAGGTGAACTCCATGATACACTTTGGGGTTCTCTAAACCCTGGCCGATAACACATGTATGTTGGAACATGAACACTGCGATGAATGTAGGAATTTTTAATATCTATTGTATTTTGTGTCTGTTGCCACCATGTTATTAAAAGAACTTAGGTTAAGGTATCCCGGTAATATATCTGCTAAAGCTGTGATTAAGGGGTTGACAGAGAGAAAGGGTGTAATGTGACTCATGAGAGGGTCTGGGTCTAGTTTTCAGTTTCATTTTCAGCTCTGCCTTGTGTCTGTTGTTTTTAGTTTCATTTTGAGAGGTCTGCTCTGGAGTCTGAGGAAAGGAGTTGTATTTCTCAGACTGACTTCTGAAAGCTTCGCTCCCAAGGACATTGCTAAGAAACCTGTAAGCCACTGAGGCTTAACTTTATTAATAAGAAGCATTTTGCTTAATTGAAATCTTAGAAGTAGATGGGAAAGTAAGCTCAAAGACATTTCTTTTAACTGTTAATTGAAAAGCTTCTTTTTGCTGGATGTTATTGGGGTTAATCCTGTGTTACTAAGAAAGTTTGTTTTAATAATAAAAGATTCATAGTTTGAAACAGAATCACCGCTGGAGCGAAGTATCCCTTCCTCATAGTTTACAAATTGAAAAATTGTTGGGGTCTTGTCCAGTTTCCGAATATGAATTGGCGTCTGGTCTAGGGACCGCTACAAAAATTAGGGGCTCTCCCGGAATTAAAAAGTATAATTCCTAGTTTGGCTTGAAACTATTAAGTTTAAAGACAATGGGCACGGAGACAGACCCGACCATTTTCCAGCCGTTTTCGGCACGGCAGCCTGGGGTTTTAGCCGGCACCACTGCTAGCCCCTCACCGGTCCCGGAATCGGGGAGGGTTCAATGCCAATTTTGGCATCGTAAAATGCCTGCAAATTCTCCGTTTCAGCTGCTGAATCCAGCCCAGTGAGTGTGAGGAAATGGGACTTTCTTTTGGTTGTTTAATTCTGTCAGTTTAAATAGGGAGTGACGGGGTGACACGGTGGCGCAGTGGTTAGCACTACGACCTCATAGGAACAAGGTCCCAGGTTCGATCATGGTCACTGTCTCTGTGGAGTTTGCACATTCTCCCCATGTTTGTGTGAGTCACACCCCCACAACCCAAAGATGTGCAAGATAGGGGCCTCACGGTAGCATGGTGGTTAGCATCAATGCTTCACAGCTCCAGGGTCCCAGGTTCGATTCCCGGCTGGGTCACTGTCTGTGTGGAGTCTGCACGTCCTCCCCGTGTGTGCGTGGGTTTCCTCCGGGTGCTCCGGTTTCCTCCCACAGTCCAAAGATGTGCGGGTTAGGTGGATTGGCCATGCTAAATTGCCCGTAGTGTAAGGTTAATGGGGGGATTGTTGGGTTACGGGTATACGGGTTACGTGGGTTTAAGTGGGGTGATCATTGTTCGGCACAACATTGAGGGCCGAAGGGCCTGTTCTGTGCTGTACTGTTCTATGTTCTATGTTCTATAGGTGGATTGGCCACACTAAATTGGTCCTTCATTGGAAAAAATTAATTGGGTACTTTAAATAAAAAAAAAAGAAGTGACCAGTAGAATGGCACTTTCCATGGCTAAGAATTTCCTGGTTGCAGAAGAGATGACTCAGAGTGGTTTACAAAGGGTGGTTAAAACAAAGCGGTCAGGAACCTGGCGTGGCTGTGGACTGTGTCCAGCACCCGACCAGGATCCGTGCCTCTGGCTGAGGGGAGGGGGGGCTTCTGTGAGGGTGGGGGGTGACCAAAGGGTGTCCCGTGGGGTTGGGTCCACGCAAGGCCGGCGCCATGTTGTATGGTACGATCAATGCAGGTCATCGCCGTGTGCATGCGCAGCCAGGGATCTGGCTATTCCTGGTCATTTTCGGTACGGGAGCCTGGAGTTTCACCCGGCATCGTTGCTAGCTCCTCACCGGTCGCAGAATCAGTGAGGGCTCGGCACCAATTTTGACATCGTAAAATGCCTGTGAATTCCCTGTCTCAACTGCCACTTTGCTGCTGAAACAGAGAATCCAGCCCTCAATCTGAAACATTGGGGCTGGATTCTCCGAAGCCCCGTGCCGAAATCGTGTTTGGCGCGGGGGCGGACAATCGACTTTCAGGCCGAAATCGGGCCCGGCCCAGAGTTTCTCCGGGATGCGAGAATCGGCGTGATCGTGGAGTATTCCGTGAGGCTGGGGGGTCATTGCCAGAGGCCCACCCAGCGATCCTCCGCTCCCAGCTGGCCAAGTTCCCAACAGCGAGGTTCTAACCACTATCGCCGTTCATGAACCTTGCGTGGCGGCTGTGGACTCAGTCTGTGGCTGCCCTGGTGGGGGGGTGCGGGGCGATCGGGCACCGGGGGCGGGGCCTTATGGGTGGCCGGGGCACGGATCGGGCCGGTCGGATGCAAGGGCGCGTGGACAATTGGGGGGGGGCCTACATTTCGGAGCTGCCCCCGCGGTCCGAATCCGCCATGGCCCTCGGCGAGGCTGCTGGGGAACGCCGGCGTGCGCATGCGCGGGGCAGCAGGGTAGCATGGTGGTTAGCATAAATGCTTCACAGCTCCAGGGTCCCAGGTTCGATTCCTGGCTGGGTCACTGTCTGTGCGGAGTCTGCACGTCCTCCCCGTGTGTGCGTGGGTTTCCTCCGGGTGCTCCGGTTTCCTCCCACAGTCCAAAGATGTGCGGGTTAGGTGGATTGGCCATGCTAAATTGCCCGTAGTGTCCTAATAGTAAGGTTAAGGGGGGGAGTTGTTGGGTTACGGGTATAGGGTGGATACATGGGTTTGAGTAGGGTGATCATGGCTCGGCACAACATCGAGGGCCGAAGGGCCTGTTCTGTGCTGTACTGTTCTATGAAACCGGAAGTGCAGGGGCCCGTATGCGGGAATCACTCAGGGTGCCTGCTAGCCTCCTGAAGGTGAGTGAATTAGCTTATTTTTTTGAGAAACCCCAGAGTGAAACGCCAGCTGGAGTTAGAGGCAGAAGTTGAGGAAAATCTAGGGAAAAGAGAAACACTACCTGGTCAAAAACCTAGTGGAGCTTTGTTTAAATATATCCAAGTACTGCCAAGGTTTGACAAAAAGATGTGAAAGCCTTTTAAAAAAATCTAATTTGAGAAAGTGGCCAAACAATTAAATTGGTCAAAGACTATGTGGATATTGTTGGTTCAAACTAAGTTGGTAGGTAGAGTTGATGAGGTTTTTGCATCACTATCAGACATATGTATCCAGAGGTTATAATGAGGTGAGAAAAGCATTTGAAGTGCATATGAACAAGTGCCGGAACCCTACAGACAGAGGGCATGATTTATCGGAAAACATTCTTGGTGTCATTCTGGGCGCGATTGGCTGGGGGTTTCCTGATGGTCGGGTTGGTGAGATCGTGGTCCATATTTAACGGCACATAGAGCCGAAAATCAGCTCCCACTAGTTTCACGCGTTTCTGGCTGTCTCACTATCTGATTCATCAGACTTGTGCCTTGACAGCTCTCTGCAAACAAGGGTGAGCTGCTTTTAAATGCTCCTTCACAACTCACTCCTAGCCAGCACACAAGAATGGCACCATGCAGACCTGCTCCTCACTTTGGCGAGGACGACGATGCTTCTGGACGGCGTGGATGCGAATCGGGATACCCTGAACGAGTTTTCTTCTGTTTTCGATCGTGCTTTGTCTGCATCTTGTGTAACTGTTCTAGTAAGCGTTCTGAAGACACCTGGTCTGAATAAAACTTGTAGTCTTACAGTTGAAGTAGATGATCCAGCCCCCTGCTGGCCGCCACCGTGCGCATGCACAGACTCGGAACCGAGGGGGCTGGGACATCCGGGGTGCCCCCCTCCCCCCCCCCCCCCCCCCCCCTCCGCCCCCGATCCCTGCTACCCAAGAGAACACCTTGGTGGAAAGTTCTGAGGAGACCACCATTGAGGCATCACAGCTATCGTCCCTATCTTCCACTAGTGCAGAGACACACACCTCGGCATTAGCAGACAGGCTTCTGGGGCACAATCTGATGATCACCAAACAGTTCCTGATGTACATCAGGTGGAGACAGGAACATCGAAGCAAGCCAGAGGTCTGCTGGATCCCTGGACTCAACATACAAAGCCATGGGTTGAGACAGGAGGAGGAGAAATCAAAGAGTACAGATAGGGAGGCCGAGGTTCGGTTATCAGAAACAATCTATGACTAGATGGTTGATAAAGAACAAGAGCAGGTGGAAGATGAAGTGGATATATTTATTTCAGGAAAGTTGGTCAAATTATAACAAACTGATTCAGAGATAAAGCAGTTGTATTAAAAATTATATTCAGAAATAGAATATGAGTGTATTCCAAAGTGTTATTATATTAGAAATAATGTACTAATGAGAATGTGGAGACCTTTACATATTCAGGCAGATGATACATGTGCAGAAGTTCATCAAGTGCCATTATTCCTGGGTTATAGAAAAGAGGTTTTGCAGGTAGCGCATGAGGTTTCAGTAGGGGCTCATTTAGGAGTAAGGAAAACTCAAGAAAAAATACAAAAACATCTTTATTGGCTTGGACCGCATAAAGATGCAGTTGAATTTTGCCCTGCATGTCACACATGTCAGGTAATAGGGAAAACTCAAGCAGTAATAAGCGCTTAATACTCATTCTCGCATTTGAGGAACCATTTGCTAAGGTCCTAATTGATTGCATTGGACCCCTGCCTAAAACAAAAAGTGGGAATCAGTATTTGTTGACCATAATAGATGTGTCTACTAGATTTCTGGAGGTCAGTCCTGTAGTGATATGTATCACTATACACACAAGGGGTGAATGTAAATACACTACAACTAAGTAACCACTAGAGGAAGCACCAGAGATGTATATATACAGAGACAAACAGGAAGTCAGACTCTCTTCACATGAACGGCAGCTGGTGAGCAGGACAGATAGGCAGCTCAGATGTAACATAGTATAAATGCTGGAGAGAGAACAAATTCATAAAAATAAAGCATCTACTTTGACTGTAAGACTACGAGTTTTATTCCGACACAAGGAATAATACATAGTATCAAGAGACTTCAGAACGCTTACTAGAAAAGTTACACAAGATGCAGACAAAGCAAGATCGAAAACAGAAGAAGACTCTTACGTGGGGAGACTTCGCTGAGTCGATGAAACTCGCTGGAACTCCACCGCAGCTGAAAACAATCGGTAATTTAAGTCATAGATGGAAAATCTTTAAACAAACGTTCAAACTATATATTGTAGCTAATGTAGCGGCCTCAGAAGAAATGAAAATAGCACTTCTCCTAGCAGGACATGAAGCTAGAGAAATCTATAACTGCTTTAATTACTTGAAAGGTAAAGACAACATCAAATTAGAAGTAATACTTTAAAAATTTGAAGATTACTGTAACACCAGTAACAATGCTGCTTTAAGACATTCAATGCTCAGAGACCAAATTGCACAGGGAATGAGTGTTGTGAAACTCAAACAATCATCAGAACAGAATGGTTTAATGCTGGAAATCACGATTGACAAGTGCAGATCGCAAGAAAAAAATAACTTTAAGTTTTTAACAAGAAAAGACGGCAACAAAGTTCTTTTTCACGGGTCTGAAGAAGTTAAAATTCCACCTGAGCATATTTTAAACTGCCCGGGGAACAAAAGACACAAACTGGGTCTGCATATGCACAGGAAGTGACAGCCGCGCATGCGCAACTGAAAAAAGATGCTTTGGGAACAAATCATCCTGCGAATGCACAAGCCACGCAATTTACGAAAAAGCATACAATAAAGGAAAGTCGATTTGCGCAATCGATTCCTACGCTTTACACCACAAGCGTTATGATGTCAGAGGCCCCGGACCACGCCCTCTTAAAGGGGAAATGCCTGAAATTTGAAAAAAAGAGTTTTAAAACTACAAAACACAATTTCTTTTTACCTCAAAAGACAGAACAATGCCTGAACTTCCACCAGTAGTTAAAAATAACCTCTGCAGCACCCTGGAACAAGCAGTTAGCACCACCCAAAGTGAAGAGCACAATGACAAATCCAAGACAAAAGAAGATGATTTGTTTATCGAAGAATACTACTCAGACATGGAACATAGAAAATAGAACGATACAGCGCAGTACAGGCCCTTCGGCCCTCGATGCTGCACCGACATGGAAAAAAAACTAAAGGCCATCTAACCTACACTATGCCCTTATCATCCATATGCTTATCCAATAAACTTTTAAATGCCCTCAATGTTGGCAAGTTCACTACTGTTGCAGGTAGGGAATTCCACGGCCTCACCACTCTTTGCATAAAAAACCCACCTCTGACCTCTGTCCTATATCTATTACCCCTCAATTTAAGGCTATGTCCCCTCGTGCTAGCCACCTCTCGCTGTCCACCCTATCTAACCCCCTGATCATTTTGTATGCCTCTATTAAGTCACCTCTTAACCTTCTTCTCTCTAACGAAAACAACCTCAAGTCCATCAGCCTTTCCTCATAAGATTCTATGTTCTAATGTACTCGAACTATATCTTTTCCAGTCAATATTTGGAAAGCTAAAGTCTCCCATAACAACTACCCTGTTACTGTCGCTCTTTTCCAGAATCATCTTCGCCATCCTTTCCTCTACATCCCTAGAACTATTAGGTGGCCTATAGAAAACTCCCAACAGGGTGACCTCTCCTTTCCTGTTTCTAACCTCAGCCCATACTACCTCGGAAGAAGAGTCCCCATCTAGCATCCTTTCCGCCACCGTAATACTGTCCTTGACTAGCAGCGCCACACCTCCCCCTCTTTTGCCCCCTTCTCTGAGCTTACTAAAACACCTAAACCCCGGAACCTGCAACAACCATTCCTGTCCCTGCTCTATCCATGTCTCTGAAATGGCCACAACATCAAAGTCCCAGGTACCAACCCATGCTGCCAGTTCCCCTACCTTATTTCGTATACTCCTGGCATTGAAGTAGACACACTTCAAATCACCTACCTGAACACTGGCACCCTCCTGCGAAGTCAAATCTGTGCTCCTGACCTCTATACTCTCAATCTCCCGTACCCCAAAACTACAATCCAGGTTCCCATGCCCCATGACTAAGTTATTAGGATATGATGATCATATAATGATCATAGCATCAGCGACATGGTTGAAATGCTGAACACGACTCTATTCACGGTAGATGAATCCAATACCATGATGCAATGACAGATCTTCGATACATTGGATCACAGCAACCTGTCAAATACCCAAGAAAAAAACGATGCCACAGTGAGTACTGAACAACTCCGTTGAGAGAGCACAGATCGACTCCACAGAGAGACCACTGCATGATTCCACACAGAGAGCGATGAAAGACTCCACAGAGAGAGCGATTCAAGCTTCCACAGAGAGCTCATTGACAGACTCCAAAATGGAAGCAACTCAAGACTCCATAGCGAAGTCCATGCATGAACAAGACCATGAAGGTCTATCAACCTTATCTGAACAACCAGCAGCAGACTATGAAAGTCTACCAAGTTCACATGAACAACAAAAAGACTATGGCAGTCTACCCAGCTTATTTGAGCCACCAGAAAAAGTCTATGAAAGTCTACCCAGCTCATTTAACCAACAAGAAGATATTGAATGTCTACCTACTGTATGTGAGAAAGTGACGAAGAAATCACAATTCCCATACAAGACGTGCAATATTACAGCGAGACTGACAGATCTCAGCTCGTATGTACAGAAGCACTCAACAATCAAAGTGAAACTACTCTTGAGTCCAATGAGACCACGTCAATTAAAAACGAAAGGGAAAATGGTGGAAAATCTCAGCAAGTCTGGCAGCATCTGTAGGGAGAGAAAAGAGCTAAAGTTTTGAGTCCGATGACTCGGACTCAAAACGTTAGAGGAATCTATTTATCGGTGAGTCCGAAACCAGAGGCCATAATTACATGTTTATCACGAAATCTAAAAAATAATCATTCTGTGAGCAGAATGTGGAACTTTCTTTCACATAGGGTGTTGAGACAAATAAAAGGTATTTAAAGGGCGAATAGATAAGTATATGAAGTAGAAAGGAATAGAAGGATATATTAACAAGAGAATTTGAAGTAGACTATTAGGAGGCTCAGGTGGAGCATGATGATGAAATTGTGTGGAATGGCCGATCGCGGAGCTGTAGGTTCAATGTCATATAATGGGATTTTTGCAGACGGTGGGTGGGATAATCCGACCCCCCGCCGCGAATCCCATCCCCTGTCGACTGCCAAATTCTCCAACGCCGGGATTTTGGTGGGGGCGGGAATCCCCCCCGGCGATTCTCCGACCCGTGATGGGCCAAGTGGCCACCCATTTTCCGGTGGGTCCTGCCGACGTAAGTCACAACAGGTCCTTACCAGTGGTACCCGGCTCCACAGGCGGCCTGCAGAGTCCTCGGGAGGGGGGGGGGGAGGGGGATCTGGCCCCGGAGGGGTGCCCCCACAGTGGCCTGGCCCGCGTTCGGGGCCCACCGATCCGTGGGCGGACCTGTGCAGTGGGGGCACTCTTTCTTTCAGCCGCTGTCAACCTCCGCCATGGACGGTGCGGATGAGCTCCCATGCATGCGCCAACTCACGCCGGCCGGCGGAGGCCCTTCCGCGCCGGCTGGCTGGGGAGGCGCCAAACACTCCGGTGCCGGCCTAGCCCCTGAAGGTGTGGAGGCCCTCCGCCGGAGTGTCTCACGCCTCTCCTCAGCGCTGGAGTGGCCCGCCCCGCCCAGTGTTCCTCCTGCTCTCTCGATTTCAGAGCTTCCTGCAACCCTGCATTATCTGGCCCAACGGCCCGTACATTTAATTGTTCCTTGAAAGTTTACAGGATTTCAAATGGTTTCTGTGTGTGGCTCGCGAGAAGCATAATTTCACACTGCCCCTGAGTGGGCGGGGGGCAGGACTGATAGTGGGGCAGGGCTGTGGGTGGGGGCAAGGGTATGGGTGTGAGCAAGGGACACATTTACCCACAAACTGGTGTTCGTGTTGCTACCTGATCACTAACCTGTTTCGCTTGCATCATATCCAGACTCTCGCAGCTCCAGCTCCTGCACTTATTTATTTATTTTTTAAAATAATTTTTATTGAAAAATTTAGTATTTATACAACAACAACGAACCGTAATAAAATACCAACAATAACAATAATGATAGCACTCATAAACATTCGCCCATCCTCAATGAACAAAACATATTAACAACAACTTAAATTAACACAATGTTAAGTTACATAACCATAGAAAAAATAGAAACAATAATAAGGAACACCCCCCTTTCCCCCTCCTTTCCCCCCCTCCCCCCCCCCCCCCCCCCCCCACCCCCACCCTCGGGTTGCTGCTTCTATTGACCAAGATACCTATCTTTTAGCCAGGAAGTCCAGAAAAGGCTGCCATCGTTTATAGAACCCTTGTATTGATCCTCTCAGGGAAAATTTGACCCTCTCCAATTTTATAAATCCCGCCATGTCACTGATCCAGGTCTCCACACTTGGGGGCCTCGCATCCTTCCACTGCAGCAAGATCCTCCGCCGGGCTACTAGGGACGCAAAGGCCAGGGCACCGGCCTCTTTCGCCTCCTGCACTCCCGGCTCCACCCCAACCCCAAATATTGCGAGTCCCCACCCTGGTTTGACCCTGGATCCAACCACCCTTGACACCGTCCCCGCAACCCCCTTCCAGAATTCTTCCAGTGCCGGGCATGCCCAGGACATATGGGCGTGGTTCGCTGGACTCCCCGACCATCTGGTGCATCTGTGCTCACCCCCAAAGAACCTACTCATCCTAGTCCCGGACATGTGGGCCCGGTGCAGCACCTTGAATTGGATGAGACTAAGCCTCGCACATGAAGAGGAAGAGTTGACTCTCTCCAAGGCATCCGCCCAAGTCCTGTCCTCTATTTGCTCCCCAAGTCCCCCCTCCCATTTAGCCTTCAGCTCCTCCACTGACGACTCCTCCACCTCCTGCATTACCTTATAAATGTCAGACACCTTCCCCTCTCCGACCCACACCCCCGAAAGCACTCTGTCCATCGCCCCCCGTGAGGGCAGCAAAGGGAACTCCTCTACCTGTCGCCTAGCAAACGCCTTAACCTGCAAGTATCTGAACATGTTCCCTTGGGGGAGCCCAAATTTGTCTTCCAGTTCCCCCAGGCCCGCAAACCTCCCGCCAATAAACAGGTCCCTCAGTTTACTGATGCCCACCCTATGCCACCCCCTAAATCCCCCGTCAGTGTTCCCCGGGATGAACCGATGATTTCCACCTAATGAAGCCTCCATCAAGCCCCCTGTTTCCCCCCTATGCCGTCTCCACTGTCCTCAGATTCTTAGGGTCGCCGCCACCACCGGGCTCGTGGTATACCTCTTAGGAGAAAGCGGCAACGGCGCCGTTACCAAGGCACCCAGGCTCGTACCTCCCGCCCAATAGTACCCTAAAAGGTTGGGCAGCGCCAGCCCGCCTCTATCCCTCCCTCGCCCCAGGAAAACCCTCTTCACTCTCGGAGTCCCATGTGCCCACACAAAGCTCAAAATACTGCTAGTCACCCTCCTAAAGAAGGCCCTGAGGATGAAGATGGCAGGCACTGAAAGAGGAACAAGAACCTCGGAAGCACCGTCATTTTGATGGACTGCACCCTCCCCGCCAACGACAATGGCAGCCTGTCCCACCTCTTGAACTCCTCCTCCATCTGAACCACAAGCCTGGTGAAATTATGCTTGTGAAGAGTCCCCCAGTCCCTGGCCACCTGCACCCCCAGGTACCTAAAACTCTCCCCTGCCCTCTTAAGCGGGAGCCTACCAATTCCTTCCTCCTGGTCTCCAGGGTGCACCACAAACCTCACTCTTGCCTAGATTTAGTTTATAGCCTGAAAAGGACCCAAACTCAGCTAGCAGCTCCACCACCCCGGGATCCCTCCCACCGGGTCCGCCACATACAGTAGCAAGTCATCGGCATACAACGACACCCTATGTTCCTCCCCACCCCGCACCAAACCCCTCCACCTCCCTGAATCCCTCAACGCCATCGCCAACGGCTCGATTGCCAATGCAAACAACAAGGGGGACAGGGGGCAACCCTGCCTGGTCCCTCGGTAAAGCCGGAAGTACTCCGACCTCCTCCCATTCGTGACCACACACGTCATCGGGGCCTCATATAGCAGCCTCACCCACCTAATAAACCCTTCACCAAATCCACACCTCCCCAACACCTCCCATAAGTACCCCCACTCCACTCTATCGAAGGCCTTCTCCGCATCCAGCGCCACCACTATCTCAGCCTCCCCCTCAATCGCCGGCATCATGATGACATTCAACAACCTCTGCTATTCGTGTTCAGCTGCCTTCCCTTAACAAAACCTGTCTGGTCCTCGTGTACAACCCCTGGCACACAGTCCTCTATCCTGGTGGCCAGGATTTTGGCCAGCACCTTGGCATCCATATTAAGGAGAGATATGGGCCTGTATGAACCACACTGCTGGGGGTCCTTGTCCCTCTTTAAGATTAACGAAATCAGCGCCCGCGACATCGTCAGGGGCAAAGTCCCCCCTTCCCACGCCTCATTAAGTGTCCGCACCAGCAAGGGGCCCACTAGGTCCACAAACTTTTTATAAAACTCCGCCGGGAACCCATCCGGCCCCGGCGCCTTCCCTGACTGCATCTGCCCGATCCCCTTAACCAGCTCCTCCAGCTCAATCGGCGCCCCCAACCCCTCCACCTGCTCCTCCTGTACCTTCGGGAAAGATAGCCCGTCGAGAAACCTCTCCATTCCCCTCCTCTCCACCGTTGGCTCCGACCGGTACAGTTCCCTGTAAAAGTCTTTGAAGACCTCATTCACCTCTACCCCCTTCCACACCCATTCCCACTCTTATCTCTCACTCCAGCAATTTCCCTAGCCGCATCCCGCTTGCGGAGCTGATGAGCCAGCATCCTACTCGCCTTTTCACCATGTTCATACACTGCCCTTTGTGCCTTCCTCCACTGTGCCTCCGCCTTTCAAGTGGTCAACAAATCAAATTTTGCCTGTAGGCTGCGCCTCTCCCCCAACAGTTCCTCCTCTGGTGCCTCTGCATACCTCCTGTCTACCTCCAGCATCTTCGCCACCAGTCTATCCCTCTCACTCCTCTCGCTCCTCTCCCTGTGTGCCCGGATGGATATCAGCTCCCCACGAATCACTGCCTTCAGGGCTTCCCAGACCATCCCCACCTGAACCTCCCCCGTATCATTCACCTCGAGGTACCCCTCAATACTTGCCCGGACCCTCCTACACACCTCCTCCTCCGCCAACAACCCCACATCCAACCGGCACAACGGGCGCTGGTCCTGCACCTCCCCCATCTCCAACTCCATCCAATGTGGAGCGTGGTCGGAGATTGCAATGGCCGAATATTCGGCCTCCTCCACTCTCGGAATCAGTCCCCTACTCACCACGAAGAAGTCTATCCGAGAATAAACTCTATGTACGTGGGAGAAGAAAGAGTACTCACGTGCCCTCGGCCTCTCTAACCGCCATGGGTCCACCCCTCCCATCTGGTCCATAAACCCTCTCAGTACCTTGGCCGCCGCCGGCCTCCTACCCGTCCTTGAACTGGACCGATCCAGTGAAGGATCCAACGTCATATTGAAGTCCCCCCCATAATCAGACCTCCCGCCTCTAGATCCGGGACCCGTCCCAGCATACGCCTCATAAAGCCCGCATCGTCCCAATTTGGGGCATACACACTAGCAAGTACCACCTTCTCTCCTTGTAGCCTGCCCCTAACCATAACATACCTACCCCCGTTATCCAACACCACCTCAGATGTCTCAAACAACACATTTTTCCCCACCAGAATCGCCACTCCCCGGTTCTTCACATCCAACCTGGAGTGGAAAACCTGCCCCACCCACCCCTTCCTCAGACGGACCTGGTCCGCCACCTTCAGGTGGGTCGCCTGAAGCATTGCCACATCTGCCTTTAGCCCCCTCAGATGAGCAAGTACCCTCGACCGCTTCTCCGGCCCATTCAACCCTCTCGCATTCCAGATGACCAACCGGATCAGAGGGCGTCCCGCCCCCCCTTCCCCGTCGACTAGCCATAGCCCGTCGACTGCCTGCCCCAGGCCAGCTGCCCCCGCCCGACCCAGTCCCCACAGCGACAACACCTCACCTCTGTCCCCCCAGCCCACACCAGCTCCTTCTTGACCCTACCAGCAGCAACCCGGTATTCCCCTTCCCCCCCCCTCCCTTCCCCCCAGGCTAGATCCCTCCTAGCCGCGAACCGTCCTCCACTGTACTTCCGTGGGTCAGCTAACTTCTGCTGACCCCGGAAACACCCGCCCAAAACCCGACCCCTCCCAAAGTGGGATCATCCCCCATCCTGTCCCTCCTCCAGGCACCGCTCCAGCGCGGGGAGGAACCAGTTAAGGTCCCCCCCGCCTCCCCCATCATCGTCTCCACCCCCCAGCCCCGGAACGCGGGAAACCAGAGGAAAGCCCGCGTTTTCGCACTGCCCCACCACACCCTTCTGACGCAGCTCCCAAATACCAGCCCCACTCCATACCCCCAACCCGACATAGAATGCAACAAACCCCCCCGACCCCTCCCCCGCAAAATTACAAAACTCGAACAATACCCCCCAACAAAAAACAGAACAACACCCTAATAAATAACCATATCAAAATTACAAAAGTACAGAAAAAGAGAACACAGCAAGAGCAGAAACCAGCAATAAAGCATTACAACCGACCCCGCAACCCCCAACCCCTAGTTCGAGTCCAGTTTCTCCGTCCACACGAAGGCCCACGCCTCCTCCGGGGAATCAAAATAATAATGCCGGTCCAAATAAGTTACCCACAGGCATGCAGGCTGCAACATTCCAAACTTTATCTTCTTCTTATCGAGCACCTCCTTCGTCCGATTAAATCCGGACCGCCGCTTAGCCACCTCCGCACTCCAGTCCTGGTAGATCCGTACTACCCCATTCTCCCAATTGCTGCTCTTCACCTTCTTGGCCCAGCGCAGCACACACTCCCGATCACTGAACCGGTGGAACCTCACCAGCACCGCACGCGGGGGTTCGTTCTCCTTAGGCCTCCTGGCCAGTACTCTGTGGGCTCCCTCCAGCTCCCGGGGCAGATGGAAAGATCCTGCCCCCACTAGCGAGTTCAGCATTATAGCCATGTAGGTTGTCAGATCCGACCCCTCCAGCCCCTCCGCAAGGCCCAAGATCCACAGGTTTTTCCGCCTCATGCGGTGATCAAGCTCCTCGAAGTGGTCTTGCCACTTTAACATAGAACAGTACAGCACAGAACAGGCCCTTCGGCCCTCGATGTTGTGCCGAGCAATGATCACCCTACTCAAACCCACGTATCCACCCCATACCCTTAACCCAACAACCCCCCCATTAACCTTATTTTTTAGGACACTAAGGGCAATTTATCATGGCCAATCCACCTAACCCACACATCTTTGGACTGTGGGAGGAAACCGGAGCACCCGGAGGAAATTCTTGTGGCGTTCCTCGTGCCCCTCCACCTTGCTCACGAGGACCACAGCCTCCTCCTCTCGTTCAGTGGCCTGCGCCTGCAACGCCTGGATGGCAGCACCCTGGGTCGTCTGAATCTCTATAACATAGAGATATATACTATATATATACTGCATATCTATATACCATCCCTGAGGGGGCGGAGCCATAGACGTAATACATTCACCACATTCACCCCCTGTTAATAAAGTGAAGTCCCGCGGGGATGAAGCGGGCTCAAAGCATCTGGCATCCTGATCGTTCTCCGTGATTGCCTCAGCTCCGGCTTCGCTGCAGGCAGGGGTGTTGAACTCGTCGTTGCGGGCACGGGTGTTGGGCCTGTTGACACTGGGAGCGTGTCGTCTGGAGGCCCTCATCCCTCCATCACTGTAGGTCAGCGATGGGGGGAGGGGGGGTGTAGGCCATGTCGGTGTCCGGTGTAGGGTGGGGGGGTACATGGTGGTCGCAGGAGAACCGGCAGGTGCCAGGTCCCGGAGAGAGACTGTATCTTTTCGGCCATCGTGGTGCGCCACATAGGCATACTGAGGGTTGGTGTGAAGGAGCTGGACCCTCTTGACCAGGGAGTCAGACTTATGGCTCCTCACATGCTTTTGGAGGAGGACAGGCCCCGGTGTCGTCAGCCAGGACAGAAGCGAGACCCGGAGGTGGATTTCCTAGGGAGGACAAATAGTGGCTGTGCAAAGGAGCGACCTAATGGAATGGAGCGCGTCAGGGAGGACCTCCTGCCAGTGGGAAACTGGGAGACTTCTAGACCGTAGGGCCAGAAGGACAGCCTTCCATATCGTCGCGTTCTCGCTCTGTCCGTTTCCCTGGGGGCTGTAGCTAGTAGTCCTGCTCGAGGCAATGCCCTTGCCAAGCAAGTACTGACGCAGCTTGTCGCGCATGAACGAGGAGCCCCGGTCACTGTGGACGTAAGTGGGGAAACTGAACAGGGTGAAGATGCTATGCAGCGTCTTAATGACATTGGCCGCGGTCATGTCGGGGCAGGGTATGGCAAAGGGGAAACGGGAATACTCGTCAACAACGTTAAGGGAGTACGCTTTGCGGTCAGTGCAGGGGAGGGGCCCTTTGAAATCGACGCTGAAGTGCTCAAAGGGCCGGGATGCCTTCACCAGGTGGGCCTTGTCTGGCTGATAGAAGTGCGGCTTACACTCCGCACAGACTTAGCAGTCCCTGGTCATGGCTCTGACCTCCTCGGTGGACTAGGGCAGGTTGCAGGCCTTGATGAAATGAAGAAGCCGGGTGACCCGCGGGTGACAGGGGTCATTGTGGATGGCCTGGAGTCGGTCATCTTGCGCGCTGGTGCATGTTCCGTGGGACAGGGCATCTGGGGGCTCGTTGAGCTTCCCAGGACAATACACAATATCGTAATTATGGGTGGAGAGTTTGATCCTCCACCTCAAGATTGTATCATTCTTGATCTTGCCCCGCTGTGTGTTGTTGAACATAAAGGCTAACGACCGCTGGTCGGTGACGAGGGTGAACCTCCTACCAGCCAGGCAGTGCCTCCAATGCCGCTCAGCTTCCACAATGGCTTGAGCCTCTCTTTCGACTGAGAAGTGTCGGATCTTGGAGGCGTTGAGGGTGCGGGAAAAAAAGGCCATGGGCCTGCCTGCCTGATTAAGGGTGGTGGCCAGGGCGACATCTGATGCATCGCTCTCCACCTGGAAGGGGATGGACTCATCTGCCTTGATGCGGATGAAGGCCAGGCAGGCCTCAGTCGTCAGGGGGAAGATGATGGCTTTGATAAGTGGGTGGCTATGTCCGCATAGTTGGGGACCCACTGGGATTAATATGAAAAGAACCTGAGGCATCTCTTAAGAACATAAGAACTAGGAGCAGGAGTAGGCCATCTGGCCCCTCAAGCCTGCTCCGCCATTCATGAGATCATGGTTGATCTTTTCATCTGAAGTGGACTCAGCTCCACTTTCCGGCCCGAACACCATAACCCTTAATCACTTTATTCTTCAAAAAACGACCTATCTCTATCTTAAAAACATTTAATGAAGGAGCCTCAACTGCTTCACTGGGCAAGGAATTCCATAGATTCACAACCCTTTGGGTGAAGAGGTTCCTCCTAAACTCAGTCCTAAATCTACTTCCCCTTATTTTGAAGCCATGCCCCTAGTTCTGTTTCACCCGCCAGTGGAAACAACCTGCCCGCATCTACCCTATCTATTCCCTTCATAATTTTATATTGTTCTATAAGATCCCCCCTCATCCTTCTCAATCCCAATGAGTACAGTCCCAGTCTACTCAACCTCTCCTCATAATCCAACCCTTCAGTTCTGGGATTAACCTAGTGAAGCTCCTCTGCACACCCTCCAGCGCCAGTACGTCCTTTCTCAGGTAAGGAGACCAAAACTGAACACAATACTCCAGGTGTGGCCTCAATAACACTTTATACAATTGCAGCATAACCTCCCTTGTCTCTTCAGGGTCTTGGGGATGTGGGGAAGGGGGAGTTGCAGGAGAGGGCGCATACGGTCCGGGTTTTCCACGACGTAGCCAAGGATGGCGAGTCGGATCGTGGGGAAAATGCATTTCCCCTGTTGTAGGTCAGATTGAGGGCTTGCACGGTTTGGAGAAACTTCTGACGGTTGGCGTCGTGGTCCTGCTGATCATATGGCCACAGGTGGTGACGTTATCCAAGTACGGGAACGTGGCCCGCAGCCTGTACTCATCAACCATTCGGTCCATCGTTCTTTAGAACACCGAGACCCCATTAGTGATGCCGAAGGGGACCCTGAGGAAGTGGAAAAGGCGACCGTCTGCCTCAAAGGCAGTGTGGTGGCGGTCTTCTGGGCAGATCGGGAGATCATAGAATTTACAGTGCAGAAGGAGGCCGTTCGGCCCATCGAGTATGATAGAGAAATACAGCACAGAACAGGCCCTTCGGCCCACGATGTTGCGCCGAACATTTGTCCTAGGTTAATCATAGAATTTTGGACAATTTTTCATGGCCAATCCACCCAACCTGCACATCTTTGGACTGTGGGAGGAAACCGGAGTACCCGGAGGAAACCCACGCAGTCACGGGGAGGATGTGCAGACTCCACACAGACATTGACCCAAGTCGAAATCGAACTTGGGACCCTGGAGCTGTGAAGCAATTGTGCTATCCACAATGCTACCGTGCTGCCCTTAAGAAGTTAACCTACACTCCATTATTTTACCCTAATCCAAGTACCTATCCAATAGCTGCTTGAAGGTCCCTAACGTTTCCGACTCAACTACTTCCACAGGCAGTGCATTCCATGCCCCCACTACTCTCTGGGTAAAGAAACTACCTCTGACATCCCCCCTATATCTTCCACCATTCACCTTAAATTTATGCCCCCTTGTAATGGTGTGTTCCACCCGGGGAAAAAGTCTCTGACTGTCTACTCTATCTGTTCCCCTAATCATCTTATAAACCTCTATCAAGTCGCCCCTCATCCTTCTCCGTTCTAATGAGAAAAGGCCTAGCACCCTCAACCTTTCCTCATATGACCTACTCTCCATTCCAGGCAACATCCTGGTTAATCTCCTTTGCACCTTTTCCAAAGCTTCCACATCCTTCCTAAAATGAGGCGACCAGAACTGCACACAGTACTCCAAATGTGGCCTGACCAAGGTTTTGTACAGCTGTATCATCACCTCACGGCTCTTAAATTCAATCCCTCTGCTAATGAACGCTAGCACACCATAGGCCTTCTTCACAGCTCTATCCACTTGAGTGGCAACTTTCAAAGATCTATGAACATAGACCCCAAGATCTCTCTGCTCCTCCACATTGCCAAGAACCCTACCGTTAACCCTGTATTCCGCATTCCTATTTGTCCTTCCAAAATGGACAACCTCACACTTGTCAGGGTTAAACTCCATCTGCCACTTCTCAGCCCAGCTCTGCATTCTATCTATGTCTCTTTGAAGCCGACAACAGCCCTCCTCACTGGCTCCTGGAAAGAGCACCCTATGCAAGGTTAACACTTTCACCCTATCCCTATCCCCATAACCCAGTAACCCCACCCAACACTAAGGGCAATTTTGGTCACTAAGGGCAATTTATCATGGCCAATCCACCTAACCTGCACATCTTTGGACTGTGGGAGGAAACCGGAGCACCCGGAGGAAACCCACGCACACACGGGGAGGATGTGCAGACTCCATACAGACGGTGACCCAAGCCGGAATCGAACCTGGGACCCTGGAGCTGTGAAGCGATTGTGCTATCCACAATGCTACCGTGCTGCCCAAATGATGGTATGCGGACTTCAGGTCTACCATGGAGAAAACCCAGTAGTGTACAATCTGGTTTACCATGTCCGCTATGCGGGGGAGGGGGTACGCATCGAGTTGCGTGTAACAATTTCTGGTTTGGCTGTAGTCGACAATCATCCGGTTCTTTTCCCCGGACCTGACGACCACCACTTGGGCTCTCCAGGGGTTATTACTGGCCTGGGCACTCTCGGGTCAGGTGACCACGAGGGACTCGCGTGGTCGGAGGGGAAAGCGTTTAAGCTCTGGAAAGCTACTTCTAAAGAGGTGGATAGTTTTAACGTCTCTTCTCGGTCGAGGGCGCCCTTTTCAAGGATGGCGCTGTCTTACACAGTTGGACCGGACTCCAGCCACATAGGTGTCCCGGACGGCAAGTTCCATATGCTGCCGTGACATCTTTGTAATTGCAGTTTCGAGCGAGTGACATCAGGTCGCGTAGGTATTCCTCCAGCGATTCCCCGGGGCGTTGATGACGAGTCTTGAAGAGATGGTGCGCGAACACTTTGTTCACCGGCTTCATGTAAAGTCTTTTCAGGATCGCGACTGCGTCTGCGTACGTGGGCGCTTCCTCAATTAGCAAGGAGATTCGGTGGCTCACCGGGGCATGGAGGAGACTCAGCTTCTGTTCCTCAGTGACGGAGGCCAAGGAGGTGGCAGTGCGGTAGGCCTCAAAGCAGTGGAGCCAGTGCAAAAAGATTCCTTTGGCTTCAGCTGCCTGTGGGTCGAGTTCCAGTCGATCAGGTTTGAGGGGGGCTTCCATAGCGATATTTTAGCTGATTAAATTGATGCGACCATCAATTCACACGAGACAAAGAGTTGAAGTGAACAGTGGTTTTAATCAGCTAGATCTGTGCCTGCCTGCGTCTGCTCTGTACTGAGTGCCGCCTGCAGGCTGCAGATCTATATACTTCCCTGAGGGGGTGGACATCAACATAATACAAAACAGAGTAATGCAATACAATGGTGAATGGTAGCAGTAATACATGCACCACAATAATAATCTTTATTATCACAAGTAGCTTACATTAACACTGTAATGAAACTACTTTCCCCCCATACTCCATTCTGACATCAGTTCCCCACACACCATGCCTCCATTTCTCATTCTGAGCCTCACCTACGTAACTTTATCAAATGTGTGAAAATCCAACAGCTTCTGTTAACTCTTGAAATAAAAACTGTGTTATCTTAACACGATCATTAACATGTTTAAATAAATGTCCAACAAATAGCACACTAAATGGGACTATCAATCATAGTTCTAAATAATTTCTGCCAGGTCCCGATAGCCTGGGGCCCGGGGGTAGTTGATGATTAAAGGCTTGATAACCATGAGATTGACTGGGCTGGATTTTCAGTTGTTGCTGGGAGTGAGAGTGGGTGTGGGCGCAATTTGAAAATTGCATTTCCACAGGGTTCCCACCACCTCTGAAATTCAATATATTGTACAACAGGAGGGTGGGGGTGAGGGTGAAATGAAATGAAATGAAATGAAAATCGCTTATTGTCACAAGTAGGCCTCAAATGAAGTTACTGTGAAAAGCCCCTAGTCACCACATTCCGGCGCCTGATTGCTCAAATCCACGGACATCAGCTGCGGATTATTTGATAAAGTTTTTCAGGAAAAAAATGCAGACTCTGAAAATGTTTTTACCCTCTAGAAATTGGAGGTTCACCACATTTCACCTAAACATTATAATTAAAAAAGTTTTTAAAAAAGACACTTAAAAATCAATTAATTGATAAAGCTTCCAAATACGATCTGTAGGCAATTTGTTTTGGAATGTTTAAAAATCAAGATAAAAAAAGTTGACATCACTTGGTTGAAATTACAGCTGTGGTGAAACCATCGTTAGATCACTCACCATTCTTGGAGTAAGTGACATCAGCATCAAAGTTCAGAAAGCAACCAATCACATCATTCTCCCCGAACTTTCTGCAGCCAGCTTTTAATAATGCCGGCAGTGAACAGCCTTCAAAAAGGCTGCGACAAGATTTTTAAAAATGCGGCTGCACTGCGCATGTGTGCCCGCTCATCGGGCATGCATGAGCAGTGCGGCCACATTTTAAAAATATGTTCGTGGCCATTTTGAAGGCCGCTTGCAGCCTGCATTATTAAAAGCCGGCTGCTGCAGCTGTTGCACGTGGAGTTGCACGATCGGGAGCGCCGAGACGGACGGCTCCGCGACCCTCCCGACACCCGTATGCGACCTACCCACGGGATGCGCCCCCGACTTTGACAATGCCTGTCCTAGGTGATCTGTTACTCTGAGATTGTTCATTAAATTTGCCTCATTCCACATTTCCAAATCTAAAATAGACTGATCCCTGGTTGGATCTGTAATGATATGTATAAATTCAGGTTAGTGAAGGGTTAATTATTGCATCTGTGTGTAAACCAAACACTAGAGGGCGCTAATACTGCTCTGTATTTAAGTCAGACCCTGAGGGAATTCTGGGAGTAGCATAAGGAGAAAGCATGGTGACAGCATTAGAAGAAGATTAAATTAGACAGAGTTAACACAAGTAGTTAGTGACTATTTGGATTATTGAGTACTGTTAGACAGATTCAATATTACTTAATTATTATCTGTAGCTCAGTAGAGTGTGCGAACTTCATTTAATTAATAGTATAATAATGAATTTGTTTTGTTTCAATCTTTTGATTAGTGGATTCTTTGTCAACAAAACATCAGATAATTCTGAAGAAAAGACAAAGAACACAACATATTACATGATAATATTACATGGTACCTGGTGAGCTAGTTAGATGGTTTAGTAAGCGAAGAACAGACCTGTTATTGCGGGAAATCAAAGAATCCAGGACTGATGGAGAAAGCTCAAGCTCCACGACAACTCCGGATCACTGGTAAACTAGATGTTAACTGGCGAATGTTCAAGTTTGATTTATATCTTTTAGCTTCTGATTTAAATGAGATGAGTATTGATCAAAAATTAGCTCTATTTCTAACAATGGCTGGCCCACAAGCCATAGAACTGGATAACTCATTTCAATTTGATACGGATCAAGACAAGACTAAATATGATGTAGTTATAGCAAAGTTCGATCTTCACTGCAAAGTCCAGATTAATGAAACTTTTGAGCTTTTGTCTTCAAAAGAAGAATGCAATTGATTGTTTAATGAGCGATCTCAAACATGTAATTTCTCCATTTTAACTGATTCAATGATCAGGGATCAAATTGTATTTGGAATAATCAATGATAAGCTCAGGGAACATTTGCTGAGACAGAAAGATCTCCAGCTTGAAAACGCCATTGAAATGTGCTGTATGCATCAATCAACAAAAGTCTGGAAAATTAAATAATCCTGCGAGAAAAGGGTGCAAAAACGAACCTCAAGGTTGAATGCGTTAGGGCTGTGTCGCAGCTCAGAAAGATGCGCATTTTGGAGAGCAGCCATCTTGCACACGTGCGTTTTAAGCCTACACATGCGCACATAGCAAAAAGATGCAAAATGGAAGAAGACCGATCTGTGCATGCGCGAAGAAGCTGTGCGCATGACGACGTGAACGCCATTTCATAGAATTTACAGTGCAGAAGGAGGCAATTCGGCCCATCGAGACTGCACCAGCTCTTGGAAAGAGCACCCTTCCCAAGCGCACACCTCCACCCTATCCCCGTAACCCAGTTACCCCACCCAACACTAAGGGCAATTTTGGACACTAAGGGGCAATTTAGCATGACCAATCCACCTAACCTGCACATCTTTGGGAGGAAACTGAAACACCCGGAGGAAACCCACGCACACATGAGGAGAACGTGCAGACTCCGCACAGACAGTGACCCAAGCCGGGAATCGAACCTGGGACCCTGGAGCTGTGAAGCAACTGTGCTAATCACTGTGCTACCGTGCTGCCCAAAAAGTGCTTTGCAGGGCTCGTCCGGGATTTGACCCCGGGACCTCTCGCATTTTACCGCAGCAGAAGACTCTAAGCAAGAACCATACCCCTAGACCAACAAACCAGACGGCTATGACGTGTTGGCGCTGTGGACATGGCCATCCTCAAACAAAATGTCCATAACGAGGAAAGATTTGCTCACAATGTGGCAAACACAACCACTTTGCTGCTCAGTGCAGATCCAGTCTTAAACTTAAATCTCCGAATTTAAATTCAAACCAGATGAATGTTACAAGTGTGGGCACAAAGGAAGAAGCTGTTCAAGAAGAGAATTTTTGTAAAGATCTTCTTTAGAAGACTCATTCTTCATAGGTATCATTGAGAAGTGTGATGAAACCATCGAAGTCTCATCTCCTCTCAAGGTAGTTCTTTCTATCAACACAGATACGGAATGGAACACAGTATTTCAAGTTAATGATTCTAAAATAAATTTTAAACTTGATACTGGAGCTTCTGCATATTTGCTCAATAGGCTTGACCTTTCAAAGCTGAAGCAAACTCCAAAGATCAAGAAATCAATTTGCCAACTGCGCGACTACAATGGCAATGCAACCACCTCAGTGGGATCTTGTTATTTGTTGGTTACCATTCACGACACTGCTCTATCGCTAAAATTTGAGATTGTTGATTCAAACAATCTTCGCTCTTAGGTGTGCAAGCCTGTAAGGATCTACACCTAATTCAGACGATTTACAGTGCGAGTTCATCTCAACCACCTATTCAAGATGTGGAGATGCCGGCGTTGGACTGGGGTGAGCACAGTAAGAAGTCTTACAACACCAGGTTAAAGTCCAATAGGTTTGTTTCAAACACTAGTTTTCCTTCTGATTCCGCTGAGGAAGGAGCAGTGCTCCGAAAGCTAGTGTTTGAAACAAACCTGTTGGACTTTAACTTGGTGTTGTAAGACTTCCACCTATTCAATACGACATACAAGGAAATCTGGATCACTTTCTGGACGTCTTCGAAGGCATGGGTACTCTTCCCTACCGATACAAAATTCAGTTACAGCCAGATGCCAAACTCGCTGAGAAGAGTTCCTGCACCACTTCGGGAGGGATTGAAGCTTGAACTTGCTAAGATGCAAAATCTTGTCATAATATCTAAAACTACAGAACCGACTGACTGGGTCAGTTCCATGGTATGTGTAAAAAAAAACCTTCTGGGAAATTAAGGATATGCATCCTTAAGATCCTAAAGATCTTAATAAAAAATAAAGAGAGAACACTATCCTATACCTACGAGAGAAGAAATCACCAGTGAGATGGCGAATGCTAAAATGTTTTCCAAACTGGATGCCTCCAGAGGATTTTGACAAATGCAGTTGGTGACTCCAGTAAAAGGTTGTGTACGTTCAACACACCATTTGGTAGGTACTGTTTCAACAGGATGCCATTTGGAATTATCTCAGCATCAGAGATTTTTCAGCGAGTGATGGAACAGATGACTGAAGGTATTGAAGGTGTACGAGTGTATGTGGATGATATCATTGTATGGTCATCTACAAGAGAAGAACACAATTCAAGTTTGTTACAAGTATTTCAAAGAGTACATACATTTAGTTTGAAACTGAACTGAACCAAATGAAATTTTGGTATGTCGACTCTGAAGTCCTTTGGAGACCAGATTTCGGAACATGTGGTGGGCGACCTGACAACGACAAGATTGCTGCCATACAAAAAATGCAAGTCCAAGTGGACAAAAAGGCCATTTTGAGATTTTTAGGTGTGTATTTCCTCGGAAAATTCATTCCCAACCCCTCATCGAGAACTACTGCTCTCAGAAATCTCATCAAGAAGTCTACCATGTTTGAATGGACTGACACTCATCAAAAGGAATGGATCGATTCAAAGTTTCAACTGACTCCTGCGCCTCTTCTTTCTTTGAACCCGACAGAGAAACAAAAATCTCAACAGATGCAAGTCAAAGTGGAACTGGAGCAGTTCTGTGACAGAAAGATGACAATTCGTTATGGTTACCAGTTGCCTATGCTTCCAGAGCAATGCCGCTGACTGAACAACAATATGCACAAATAGAGAAGGGATGCTTGGGTTTACTGACGGATGTTCTGAAGTTTTACGATTAGGTCTATGGTCTTCCTACTTTTACAGTCAAAACTGACCGCAGACCACTTGTCCATATCATTCATAAGGATCCAAACGATATGACACCATATCATTCATAAGGATCTAAATGATATGACAGCAAGGTTACAGCAATCCTGATGAAGCTTCGTAGATACGACTTTTGACTTGCAAATACTCCAAGCAAGGAATTAATAATTGCTGATGCGTTATCATGTTCTGTTAATTCAGAAGAGCAACCAGCTGAATTTACACGGCACATAGAAGCTCAAGTGCAGCTTTGAGCTGAAACTCTGCCGACAACAGATGTCAAACTGAAACTCATCTGTGCTCAGTCCTCGACTGTACTCCCTATAGACACATGACTGTGTGGCAAGATTTAACTCCAACTCAATCTGTAAGTTTGCGGATGATACGACTGTGGTGGGCCGTATCTCAAACAATGACGAATCAGACTATAGGAGGGAGATAAATCACTTGGTTGCATGGTGTACCAAAAACAACCTTTCTCTTTATGGCTACCACTGCCAATTTGATTTTCCCTCATCTACATGAAGATTAAAGTCACCCCTGATTAAAGTACTGCCTTTTTTCCATGCCTTATTATTGTCTGATTTATTCTCCATCCTACAGTATATCGACAGATAGGAGGCCAAGAGACCACTTCCACCAGTGTCTTCTTCCTCTTGCTATTTCTTACCTCCACGCATGTGGATTCTACATCTACATCAAAGATAATTTCTTGTTATTGTAGTTATACCATCTCGTGCTAACAGAGCTACCCCACCACCCTTTCCTCCCTGCCCATCCTCATGAAAGGTCACATAGTCCTGAATATTTAGTTCCAAGATTAGACTCCATAATGGCGACAAGATCAAACCCATTAACCTCAATTTGTGCCTTTAGTTCATTTATTTTGTGCTGAATACTATGTTAAGAATAATTAATTTTGCCTTTTTTTCACCATTTCCCCCCTTCCCTTTGACCCTGTTTGTACACTCTGTCCTCATGGTCAGGAGCTCAGAGAGACACCAAGGAGAAGGAGTCAGCTATCTGCAGTTGACATCACCAGGCTCTGAAGAGAGAGTGGCTCTTCAGCCAGGTGGCCATGGATATTTATGGTATGTATCATGGTGACATGATGCCATAAAGCCCACATAACAACCCCCTCCCTGTGCCATCAAGTGCGGAATCTGGCTCATTCAAGGAGGCATTCATTTCTGGACTGCAGACTCGGATGCAGTCAGTTGATTGATGCCCTATTCCCGACAGCAGGGGATGGCATCCATTTTGAGACAGTGGAGCTTATAGAATCCCTACAATACAGAAGGAGGCCATTTGGTGGATCGAGCCTGTAACGACCCTCCGAAAGACAACCTACCTGGGTCCACTCCGCTCCCCCGCACTATCTCCGTAACCTAACCTGCACATCTCTGGAGACTCAGAGACTATTGAGCATGCCAATCCACCTAACCGGCACCTAATCTTTGGATTGAAGGAGGAAACCCACGCAGACATGGGAAGAACGTGCAAACTCCACACAGATAGTAACCCAAGGCCGGAATTGAACCCTGACGTTGTGAAGCAGCAGTGCTAACCACAGTGCCACTGTGCTGTCCTGTGGCTATTGCAGCCACAGAGGGCATTCGGCTCTGCTGGCAATCGATGGATTCCACAGGTCCAGAGAGGTAGGTCATCGATTGCACTGAGGTCAAGCCCGTCTCTGACCACAGGAAGCAGGTCAGTGTGTGTGTGTGTGTGTGGGGGGGGGGCGGGGGGGGGGGGGGGGGGTACTAAATGTGCCTCACCGTACACCCTGTAATTAGTTTCACTGAGCCTTGTCACTGGGCTCATATTGTTCTCGCTGACACTGATGGGACTTTCCAGCAGCTGTTTATAGATCACTTTACTTAAAAAATAAATTTGTTTTAACATCACGATCCGGTTTTAGACAAACTATTTAATTCATTTGGAAACAGAAATATAAATCCCTCATGTATTTTCTTAGAAAATTTGAAAAATGTTAACTGTGTCTCTGGAACAGAGCCCATCTTCAATAGGATATTTTCTTACGCTATTGTGTTTGCCTTTTGGCTGAGTGACAGATTATTAACTATTTAATCACTGATATATTGCTTATTACCTGCAATTGAAAAGAGTCATGTTATAAGATTGCACCTCTGGCACTGAAACATAACAAAGGACTTTATTTATCTCTTCAGAATGCCCCTGACAACTTTCAACATCCTGCAGTAAATCAACCTCAAACAATCAAATATGAAGCTTTCAAATGAATTTTTATTCTGCAAGAAGTTCATTGACTGACCCTGGGACAACAGAATGAGGGAGATATATTTCTATGGAGCAGATTTCAATGTGACCCAATTCTTGTTTGCTCTTTATACACTTTCCTTAGTAACGTGCAGCATGGCTGATCGTTGAGGACGTATCGTGCTGCAAATCCATGTTCACCAGCAAGCACACACTCAAGTACAAACACCAATTAAGGGATGATTTCTCAATAAATACAACAAAACCGGAAAGTGCTGCACATCAGGTAGATGTTCCCGACTCTGCATTTAATCCCTTCCAGGCAATTAAATGGCAGATCCAGACAAGACACACTGAGGGGGGAGTGCCTGTGTCATACTGACGGGGGGGGGGGGGGGGGTCTGTGTCACACTGACGGAGGTGTCTGTCTCACACTGACGGGGGGGAGGGGGGGGGGTCTGTCTCACACTGACAGGGGGAGTCTGTGTCACACTGACAGAGGGGATCTGTGTCACACTGCCGGGTTGGGGGGGGGGGGGGGGGGGGTGACTGTGTCACACTGACAGAGGGGGGTCTGTATCACACTGACGGGGGGGTCTGTGTCACACTGACAGGGGGGGTCTGTGTCACACTGACAGGGAGAGTCTGTGTCACACTGACGGGGAGTAAGTGTCACACTGACAGGGGGGGACTGTGTCACACTGACAGGGGGAGTATGTGTCACACTGACAGGGGGAGCCGGTGTCACACTGCCGGGGTGGGGGGGGGGGGGGGGGGGGGGGAGGTGTCTGTTTCACACTGACGGGGGAAGTCTGTTTCACACTGACAGAGGGGGTCTGTGTCACACTGACCGGGGGGGTATCAGTGTCACACTGACGGGGGGTGTCTGTGTCACACTGACCGGGGGGGGGTATCTGTGTCACACTGACAGGGGGGGTCTGTGTCACACTGACAGGGGGAGTCGGTGTCACACTGACGGGGGGGTCTGTGTCATACTGACGGCGGTGTCTGCCTCACACTGACAAGGGGGGGTATCTGTGTCACACTGACGGGGGAGTATGTGTCACACTGACGGGGGGAGTCTGTGTCACACTGACAGGGGGAGTATGTGTCACATTGACAGAGGGGGTCTGTGTCACACTGACGGGGGGTGTCTGTCTCACACTGACAGGGGGGGGTCTGTGTCATACTGACAGAGAGGGTCTGTGTCACACTGACGGGGGGTGTCTGTGTCACACTGACAGGGGGGTCTGTGTCACACTGACAGGGGGGGTCTGTGTCACACTGACAGGGGGGGTCTGTGTCATACTGACAGGGGGGGTCTGTGTCACACTGACAGGGTGGGTCTGTGTCACACTGACAGGGGGGGTCTGTGTCACACTGACAGGGGGGGGTCTGTGTCACACTGACAGGGGGAGTCTGTGTCACACTGACAGGGGGAGTCTGTGTCACACTGACAGGGGGGGGGGTCTGTGTCACACTGACAGGGGGAGTCTGTGTCACACTGACAGGGGGGGGTCTGTGTCACACTGACAGGGGGGGGTATCTGTGTCACACTGACAGGGGGAGAATGTGTCACACTGACAGAGGGGGTCTGTGTCACACTGACGGGGGGGGATCTGTGTCACACTGACGTGGGGAGTATGTGTCACACTGACCGGGGGGGGGGTATCTGTGTCACACTGACGGGGGGAGTTGGTGTCACACTGATGGGGGGTGTCTGTGTCACACTGACGGGGGGGGGGGGGGGGTCTGTGTCACACTGACGGGGGGGTCTGTGTCACACTGACGGGGGGGGTTCTGTGTCACACTGACAGGGGGGGGTCTGTGTCACACTGACAGGGGGAGTCGGTGTCACACTGACGGGGGGGGGGCCTGTTTCACACTGACGGGGGGGTCTATGTCACACTGACGGAGGGGTGTCTGTGTCACATTGACGGGGGGGTCTGTCTCACACTGACAGGGGGGGGTATCTGTGTCACACTGACGGGGGGGTGGCTGTGTCACACTGACAGGGGGGAGTCTGTGTCACACTGACAGGGGGGGTCTGTGTCACACTGCAGGGGGGGTCTGTGTCAACTGACAGAGGGGGTCGTGTCACACTGACAGGGGGGAGTCTGTGTCACACTGACAGGGGAAGTCAGTGTCAGACTGACAGAGGGAGTTCTGTGTCACACAGACAGGGGGGGTCTGTGTCACACTGACGGGGGGGGGGGGGGTCTGTGTCACACTGACGGGGGGTTGGTGTCACATGAGGGGGGGGTCTGTTGTCACACTGACGGGGGGGGGTCACAGGGGGGGGGGGTCTGTGTCACTCTGAGGGGGGGTCTGTGTCACACTGACAGGGGGGGTCTGTGTCACACTGACAGGGGGGTCTGTGTACATGACGGGGGAGGTGTGTCACACTGACGGGGGGGGGGTATCTG